>NC_080172.1:8812731-8981527 GCF_950295315.1 Erinaceus europaeus
AAAATAGAGATGTTCATGTTGAGGTGTTAGGAGAGGACCCAAAGCTCTTCCTCGCCCAGGCGATCTTTTCTTATTCCGCGGACAGTTCCTGCAGCCTTGGAATCACTACTTTAAGTAACTCCTAAAGTATAACCAAGTAGAACTGTGTCCAATACCGAGATGTTTGACTTCTCTGTGGAGAGTCTGGAGAACCTTATTTCAGATCCTTTCTAGTAGAACAATTAGGTATTTTAGAGAAGGTACCCTTCAGTTCTACTGTAAATCGTGAATATAAGAAACACTGATAATAGTAACTAGTAGCCTTTATGACATTTTAAATTCTCATTGGTCAAACAGCCTACGCAAAAGAGATTCTATTGTAAGGAGAAGAAAATTAAGGCAAAGGCTGTAATTAAAAACTAGTACATGGGGGGCTGAGGGGAGTGCAGCGGGTTAAGTGCACACGACGCAAAGTGCAGGGAACGATGGGCTTAAGAATCTCAGTTTGAGCCCCCAGCTTCCCACCTGCAGGGGGGTACCCTCAAAAGCAGTGAAGCGGATCTGCAAGTGTCTGTCTTTCTCTCTTCCTCTCTGTCCTCCCTTCCTCTCTTGATTTCTCTCTGTCCTATCCAAAAACAACAGCTATACCAACAACAAGGGCAACAACAAGGGCAACAAAATGGGGGAAAAAAACAAAGAAAAACCAAAACACAAACTAGTACATGATTAAGGAGAAACTTTAGAACTGGATGAGTCTTGTCAGGAACACATAGTCCAGTGTCTCTTCGCTCTTGGTATACTGCTTCTGAAGGTGAATACTCAGTGTTATATGTTTTGAGGACGTGATGTTAGTGAATGTTCCAAGCCCTTCTTTTGAGTTTTCCCTGAGTTCAATAAGGTAGTAAGAGAAAACGGTCTTTTTTACTGTGCCCTGAACTGGTAACTCTATGTCTTGTTTAGCACTTACTCCTCTTCTCGTTTAGTATCCTGGTGACAACCTGAATTCTTCCTTAAATTACGCTTGTGGTAGCAGAGACCATTCTTGGATAGGAAATTGTGTAGTGGAGCAGAGTGGGACACCTGTGTGAGTGGCCCTTCTGGGATTTCTCAGATCACAATGTTCATTTTATGTAATGCTACATAAAATGAACATTAAGAATATAATGATATTTTTTATCACCATGCCTGCATATAATTCGATATACTGTTCATATGAGAACTTTCACAGGTTGTGCTGGGAGACTTGAATACGCTTGTAATCGTCTGCTTCTGTCTTTGTAGGGGTTGTATTTCACTACCGGGCATCAAGCAGCAGGTACACTCTGTCCTTCGAGGCAGCTCAGAAGGCTTGTTTGAATGTTGGGGCTGTCATTGCTACCCCCGACCAGCTCTTTGCTGCCTATGAAGATGGATTCGAGCAGTGTGACGCAGGATGGCTGTCTGATCAGACTGTTAGGTGAGCCGTCTGGGGGCCACAGCCTGATGTGATTATTTCAAGAGTAAAATCAGTGTGTGACTTACATGTTCTGTGTTTCCCCAGGTATCCCATCCGTGCCCCCCGGGAAGGCTGTTATGGGGATATGATGGGGAAGCAGGGAGTTAGGACCTATGGATTCCGTTCTCCTCATGAAACTTACGATGTATATTGTTATGTGGAACATCTGGACGGTACGTTGTTTACTTTTTTTTTAAAGCTGTGTTAGGACTAAAAAAAAAATCAAGGAAAGACTTGGAGCATGTTGGAAGAGAGCAAGGCTTCATGCTAGTTTGAATTGCAAGCAGCAAAGTTTGCTCGAATGACCGTATGATTCTGTGGTCAAATAACCTTAAATTAAAATGGAAAGAGAGGGAGGAGTGTATAAGTGGTTACTCCTGTTAGAAATGCCTTTAGCTAATGGCGGGTTTCCTTTTAGTTCTGTTGTCATTGGACTGTTTCCAATGTACTTTTAGAACATTTAGAATAGAAAACTATAAGGGTGGTGACTATTACTGAAAGAACTTCAGGTAAAAATCCTATGATAACAAACCACTCTTGTCCCCCCGAAGTGCAACTAAATGGTGTACAACCGTCCAAGGAGAATTTTCATGTTTCACCTCTTAAGTTTACTTTGCTACATTAAAGTCAAAGCAATTATTTATTCAACTATCTACTTTGAATAGGAACACTTTCTTTGAAGAATGGTGCTTAAGTGGGATTCTCTAATATTTTAGCTTTCTCACTGTATAATTTTTAATTTTTAAATGTACTTTAAGAGTTTTTTTGTATTGTCTTATTTGCTTATTGGATAGAGACAGCCAGAAATTGAGAAGGGAGGGGGTGATAGAGAGGGAGAGAGACAGAGAGACACCTGCAGCCCTGCTTCACCACTCGCAAAACTTTCCCCTTGTAGGTGGGGACTGGGGTCTTGAAACTGGGTCCTTGCACACTGTAACGTGTGTGCTCAACCAGGTGTGCCACCACCTAGCCCCCATTAAATAATATTAGACTGACAATTCTAAGTTCTTAACTCAAACTTCAGATAAAATAATTTCCATTTTTTTTGTATATGAACAATGGAGAAATATATACAATCCAATCAGTAGTTTAGATTCATTCACATTTTCCTTTTGCTTCTGTTTTAAGGTTGACTGATATATATTTTTTCATACACTAGAGATGGTTGGTAAAAGGAATATGCTTCATGGAAATAAATGTGGCTATTGCTATTTCCCTAAGATAGAAATTTGTATCTAACTTCAGTAAGATGGACTTTCTTTTACATGGTTATTGAGATTCAGAGTAGTAATTACCAGAATGAAAGTTGTAGAAGTGTTTGGAATGCTGGTAACTCTGGAATAGCACCAGGTAGTTTCTGAAAATAATAAATAAATAAAGACATATTTAGTTATCTAAAAGATCTTTAGTGAATGCGTTGAAATAACAAGTTGTTTTTATGTATAAAAAGGAAACACTGACAAAATCATAGGATAAGAGGGGTACAACTCCACACAATTCCCACCACCAGAACTCCGTATCCCATCCCCTCCCCTGATAGCTTTCCTATTCTTTATCCCTCTGGGAGTATGGCCCAGGCCATTGTGGGATGCAGAAGGTGGAAGGTCTGGCTTCTGTAATAGCTTATGAACAAGTCCCTTGCCTGATCCAAACATGATTAAACATCTCAAGTCAGCCGTTTAGACAAGAAAGCCATCTGCACTTACTAGGCCACCAGCAAGAGAGTCTAACAGCTTCTCTATAAGTCTCCTTTTGGGTCTTATACTACTGTCACTCCTTCAGACCACAAGTTACCTATATACAAGACAATTCTGTCAAGTCTTGAGAACTTTCTTCCTCTGTAGAAGTCTCAGAAATTCTATACCTGCTGCAAGTAATATTTGATTTACTTTCGAAGGCCTTTGGTGAAAGAAACCCTTCTGGGGATGTCTACCTAGACTGTAGCTTTTTAAAAACTGACTTCCCCAAGGTCTCCTTGACTCATTAATAGCATCTGGACAGTTGGTCTCTAACAGAAGAGTAGATCTGAAGTTGAACAGAAAGACTGCTATGAAGAGGAATTGCTGGTCATTTAGAAGTTAGGAGTCAAGCAGAGTCCTTTTCCACTTCCATAAACATGGCCACTACTAAGACAACTGTTACTCGTTACTAGGGAATGCCAGTGTCTGCCCTGATAGAACTCAACTGTATTTCATACAGCTACTTAGGTAAAAGCTTTGACTATCTGAGTGTTGAAAGAATCGATGTAAGATCCCACATAACTTAATAGGTATATTTACAGCTGTAAACAGAGTTCGAACCTTTTGGTTTTAGCAAATCAAGGCTTGGAAAGAAGATACAAGTTTCAGTGTTAAAATGCTGATTCAAGCACTGACTAAAATTTGTGTTTTCCAAATAATAGGAATTTTGTTTGTTTCCTATGAGATATTTGGTAATTCTGGAGGATATTCAGTATGTTTACATGGCATTGCTCTGGAAAAGTTTCTTCCAGGGGGCCGGGCAGTTGTGCGCCTGGTTAAGCACTAAGTACAAAGTACTAAGTAAAAGGACCTGTGCAAGGATCCAGGTTTGAGACCCTGGGTCCCTACCTGCAGGATGGATGCTTCACAAGTGGTGAAGCAGGTCTGCAGGTCTCTCTCCTTCCCTCCCTCCCTCTACTTTTCCAATTTCTCCCTGTCCTATACAATAAAATGGAAAAAAATAAAAAGAAAGAAGAAGAAGAAGAAGAAGAAGAAGAAGAAGAAGAAGAAGAAGAAGAAGAAGAAGGAGAAGAAGGAGAAGAAGAAGAAGAAGAAGAAGAAGAAGAAGAAGAAGAAGAAGAAGAAGAAGAAGAAGAAGAAGAAGAAGAAGAAGAAGAAGAAGAAGAAGAAGAAAAAGGCCACTAGGAGCAGTGGATTCGTAGTACAGGCACTGAGCCCCAGATAACCCTGGAGGTAAAAAAAAAAGTTTCTTCCATATTTGTTGTTCCTCAGAATAATTAGGAAATATTTGAACACAGGTATTTTCTCTCTTGATTTGAAATTGGGCTGGTATATCAGTTAAAGAGCCCTTTTTTATATAGTAGATTATGTAAAAGGGTAATCAGTGTTATACTCAGAAGTTCGAGTCCCGATCTCACGCAAAGAAGACCAGAATCACATGCAATGGCAAGAGCCTTTATTAGGAAGCTTCAGCTTGGGCCGCTGACACCCTTCCAAGCAAGGGGAGAGTCTGTGACCCAATCACTTCTCGTCCCACCTTTTTGTAGTTATCACAGGGTGAGCACAGGTGGAAATATCCTCACGGAACAAAGAACAATTGGCCTCGGGCCAACAGCTGCTCTCAATATTTGGGCCCCTCTCCAACCCCACAATCAGAACATTATTCTTGTAAGGTCTGTTTTCTTCCTTTAGTGAAAAGTATGATCTCACCCCCCACCCCACTTTGAAGTAAAGACCATTGGCTAAACTGTGAGTTATAAAAGATTCATGTTGGAAAGTTGGCTATATAAGATTACATTTGGTATTTCAAGTATTGCACTGGTGAAAGATTATTTGAAGGTGAGGTATGTTTCCTCGTATGAGATAAGTTACTATATTTGTAATATTACAGTAATAGATATCCATATTCATCATAATTCCCATCTATGCTATAATTAGTGTGTGTGTGTGAGAGAGAAAGAGGGGGGCGGGAGAAACAGTTGGTGGGCCGGGTAAATTTGTAGACTTTGGTGTACTCGGATTAGATGTGGATGTGATGGAACATATGTACAGGAATTATGATTCAAGATGCAGTTACTTTACGTCAGAAGTCCCACTACCCCGGATGGTGTAGTAAACAAGTGAAGTTGGTGTAAGATGGAACCTAGTTCAGAAAAAAGGAAAATTGATTTTTCTGTTTTAATTATTTATTATGAAAGACAAGCAGTTGAAAGATAGCGAGCCTTTGTTACTTTCTTATTTGTTGTTTTCTAATGTCACATTTATTCACACATTTGTGCTTCTCTGTGAAATATAGGCCACGAAGATGTATCGCACGGTTAAGTCCAGCAAGTTTTTGGTGCCAATCTGATTTCTTTCTTTCCCTTCCTTCCTTCCTGCCTTCCTTCCTTCCTTCCTTCCTTCCTTCCTTCCTTCCTTCCTTCCTTCCTTTCTCTTTCTTTCTTTCTTTCTTTCTTTCTTTCTTTCTTTCTTTCCTTTCTTTCTTTCTTTCTTTCAAATCTTTTATTTATTTATTATTGGATAGAGATAGAGAGAAATTGAGAGGGGAGGGGAAGATTGAGAAGGAAAGAGACAGAGAGACACCTGCAACCCTGCTTCATTACTCATGAAGCTTTTCCCCTGCAGGTGGGGACCAGGCTTGACTCTGCATCCTTGAGCACTGTATGTAATGTGTGCATTTAACCAGGTGTGCCACGGCCTGGGCCTCCTAATCTGATTTTTTTTTCTGAGGTATGAAATACAAGGCTACTATGCATATCAATGTAATATCTAGTTCTATTTCAGAACAAGATTAAAAGGACAATTGCATTAGTTATAGCTACTAGCAAGATTTCAGTGTTGATTTTTTTCTTAGAATTTGTGTAGATGTCCATGTAATAACATGCAACACCAGGATTCAATTTGCTGGTTCCCAGTGCAGAGGAGAAACTTTACAAGTGTTGAAGCAGTGCTGCAGGTGTCACTCTGTCTTTCCTTCTCTCTCTCTGTATGTGTCTCTCTCCTTCCCCTTCAATTTCTCTCTGTCTCTGTCCAAAATACATACATACATACATACATACAGATGTACATATATATTTTTAAATGCTATAGGTGCTATGGTAATTTTGTAGTTTTAATAATGGATCCCTACTCCTAAGACATTAATAAAATAAAAGGTATCAAGTAATAATTCATAAAGATTCATAAAAATGATCCTTACTAGAAAGCTTAATCTATGCTTTTGGGCAAGGTAAAATGAGAAGGTATTTAGAGTGCATAGAGTTGAGATGTCAGTAGTTGAGAAAACTGAGAGATGGGTTGGAACTATTTAGGAATGATCAAAACAGTGCTGAGAGAGGGCATTGGGGAGTCAATTAAGGTTTCATCACTGAGCACAGGAAGGACTTTAATTGAATTAAGCCTCTGTCCATTCCTAGTAATGAGATCCTCAGTGAGATTGGATTTCTCAAGCTTCAGATTCTGCTTCTCTGAAATGGAGACAATGAGAATACTTGCTTTTTAATCATGGTTTGTGAGGAAATGAGTCACGATACAAAAAGCTTACTATAATGTGTAGCGCAAAATAAGTGCCCAATAAGTAATAGCAATTATTATAATTTATGGATATAACAACATTCTTCATTTCTTGTAAATTCAAAGTAAGAAAAATGAGCTATGATCATGGCTTCTCTGTGAATTAGGTTCAATATATGGAAAATTTCTCTGTTAATGAATATTGTTAAATATAGGAAGAATTCTAAGAAGTTCTTAAGATTTCTTCTGTAAGTTTCCTAAAAAGAAGAACTGATTAGAGTCAGGGAGATTTCACAATGTTTTATTTTTTTTTTTTTGCCAGAGCACTGCTCAGCTCTGGTTTATGGTGGTGTGGGGGATTGAATTTAAGACCTGGGAGCCTCAGCCATGAGAGTCAGTTTGCATAACCATTATGCTACCTCCTCCATTCCCAATAGTTCTTTAGACGACTTTCATTCCTGAGATGCCAAGGTTCTAGGTTCAATCCTACTGAACCATCAGAGGCCAGAGATGAACAGTGTTTTGGTAAGCACACAGGCATACAACTCCCACCCACTAGGGTAGATCTGAGATTTTATGAGAATATAAAATGCTCTCAAAGTCTATTTGAACCACTGTACTTTGAAGGCTGTGAAGAACAACTGGAAATAGATCACTTTATGAAGAAAAGCAACTTTTTTGGGGGGGGGTCTCCAGGGTTATTGCTAGGGCTCGGTGCCTGCATTATGAATCCAATGCTCCTGGAGGCTATTTTTCCCCCCTTTTATTGCCCTTATCATTGATGTAGTTACTACTGTTGTTGTTGTTGTTGGATAGGACAGAGAGAAATGGAAAGAGGAGGGGAAGACAGAGAAGGGGAGAGAAAGATAGACACCTGCAGACCCGCTTCACCACCTGTGAAGCAACCCCCTCCCCCTGTAGGTGGGGAGCTGGGGGCTTGAACTGGGATCCTTACACCGGTCCTCACGCTTTGCGTGCTGCTCTTAACCGCCTGAAAGCAACTTTTATATCAAACACTTTGAATATGAGTAATGTAATGCCAAAACTATCAAATAGTTAAAAGAACACTGTGGGAAATAAGGATATATATACTAGTCTCCCTAAATTAGTTTAGATAAGTTTGTTCTCTGATGAGAACATTAGCTTCTTGAGTCAGAGTAATCAAGAATTAATTTGATGTTGACTTCCCACAGATGGTTTCTAAGAGACAAATGTGGCCACTCTACCACAGGCAGGATGGTCTCAATAATTCTGAGTTTTATTTTATTTTATGAGTTCAAATATTTCTGTGCTGAAAATTGTCAAGTCAGTAGGGGAAAAAATAATCCTAAAGGAGATAGGTAGGAGAGTGTTAGAAGAAGTGGAATGCTAAGTAAATAGAACTTTTAAATATCTTTTTAATTTGAATAGTAATAGACTGGTTATTTTTTGTTTGTTATATAAGGTACTTATAAAATAATCTCCTTCTTCAAAGGTTTAATTCTTTCTGCAGATAATACTTTTTTATTAATTCATTTTTGCTCTTTTGTTATAACATTTAAATCAAAGTGGATGAATTGGGAATAAGAGTACACTAAGGAACAACAAAAACTGGAGAGGCCAGGTGGTGCCATACCTCGTTTACAGCACAAATCACATGTGAGGAGCCAGGTTTGAGCCCTGGTCTCCACCTGCAGGGGGCAAGCTTTGCAGTACCTGAAGCAGTGCTGCAGATTTCTCTTTTTCTCTCCTCTATCTCCCCCTATCTTCTTGATTTCTGGCTGTCTCTATCCAATAAATAAATATAATAAAAATTAAAAAGAAAGAAGAAAAAAAATTGGGTTTTGCATGTTCAGCCCTCAACATTTTCCTCCGCCTCCCTCTAGCGTGTGCACGACTTGTGTGACTCGGCTCTAGTTGGGATTCTCACAAAGAATCCTGTTGCCTTTACCAGATAATCAGACGGTCTGTTTTATGGCCATCAAAGCATTTAGAAGTCGTGGCTATGTGGCTATATTACCTTAATCAACATTGAGTGCTGGTTCCCCCCTCCCCCCTGGCTTTTTCCCTCAGACACGTGCTCTATCAGATTTTAGAAGCCCTTCAAACCTGGTTCTAAACGATGTTTCCCTCACCCTTCAATATGACCTCACATGCTGCACAGGACTTCATTAAAAAAAAAATTATTATTGAATAGAGACAGAGAGAAATTGAGAGGGGAGGGAGTGATAGAGAGGGAAAGAAACAGTGAGACACCTACAGCCCTGCTTCACCACTTGTGAAGCTTTCCCCCTGCAGGTGGGGACCAGGGGCTTGAACCTGGGTCCTTAAGCACCGTAATGTGTTTGCTTAACCAGGTGCGCCACCGCCTGGCCCCCCTGCACAGGTCTTTATACCCTCTTTGTTTCTGTGAGCAATCTTACACTATTTGAGTTCTCTCGGAGAAAATACAGTTTCTTCTGTAGGGCCTGTCTCAAAGAGCCCGTCTTTGAGTCTCCTAGCTCACCTTAAAAATTTGTGATTTTGAATCCACACATTTCTTAGAGTTATGTCTGCATGATTGGTGTATAACTGTTATCTAATGGTCTCTTTTTAAATTAATTAATTAATTAATTTTCTCTTTTGTTGCCCTAGTTTTTTATTGTTGTTGTAGTTATTATTGTTGTTGTTGTTGATGTCATCGTTGTTGGATAGGACAGGGAGAAATGGAGAGAGGAGGGAAAGACAGAGGGGGAGAGAAAGACAGACACCTGCAGACCTGCTTCACCACCTGTGAAGCGACTCCCCTGCAGGTGGGGAGCCGGGGGCTCGACCCGGATACTTAACGCTGGTCCTTGCGCTTCGCACCACATGTGCGTTAACCGCTGTGCTACCGCCCGACTCCCGTCTTTTTTTTTTTTTTTTTAAATCTGTTTATTTGTTTAAATGAGGGAGACAGAGAGACTAGAGCGCCATTCTGGCACATTCCGTGCCATGGATCAAACTTAGGGCCTCAAGCATGAAAGTTTTGTTCTCTGCTCACTAAGTACCTCCTAGGCCATTATTTTATTTTATTTTACTTTTTATTTTATTTTTTTTCTTTATTGGGAGATTGATGTTTTACAGTCGACAGTAAATACAATAGTTTGTACAAACATAACATTTCCCGGTTTTCCACATAACAATACAACCCACACTAGGTCCTCTGCCATCCTGTTCCAGGTCCTGAACCCTCCCCTCCTAGGCCATTCTGATTGCTTTTTGTTCATCAAATACAAAATGCTTCCTACTAGCTTTATTTCTGCAAATACCAGGAAGTTCAAGGTAGAGAAAAGACTATACCTCTTCCAACTGTAATAAGGAATCTATTCCAATAATAGAACACATTAGTTATTTAAGAAGTCCTTGGTGATTGCCGAATTTCTCCAAATTTGCTTCTCTGAGACTGTGTTTTCATTTCTATAATGCGACAAAATGTTTCATTTGTTCTCCAGATTTAATTAAGTGTCTTTTTTTCTTTGTACTTTTCTGTTAGCATGATACATCTTTCTCTCTTCAGAAACTCTCCAGTCACCCTTTCATGTGATGTTTCTTAAAGGTAATTTCTTTCTAACAATATTACTCCTCTTTATTTCTTAATTTCTCTTTCTTGCCAACCCACTTTATTGTCCTTTCTATTTCATATATATGTATTATCTTTATTTACTTATTGGATAGCCACATTGAGAAATCAAGAAGGAAGGAGGAGATAGAGAGGAAGAAAGACAGAGACACCTGTAGCCGTACTTCACCACTTGTGAAGCTTTCCCTCTGCAGGTGGGGACCAGGGGGCTTGAAACCAGGTCCTTATGCTCTGTAATGGGTACTCAGTCAGGTGTGCCACCACTCAGCCCACCCTTTCTAGTTTTTTTGATCTGCTTATAAAATTATAGCTTATCTTCTTCTTTGTGTCAAATTGATGAATTGCTGTCCCATCTTTATGACTTGTCTGATTATTCTCATTCTTTTTCCATTTTATTAATTCCTTTGGTGATTATAATACAAAAACTAGTAAAAGGTCTGAATGTCACTAAGTTGGCTTTGCAACTGGGCTTGGTCCTGTTTCTCTGTAGGTTTTGATTAAGCCAGAGTTAAATATCAAGTCTGGAAATTATGATAGTGCCTCTCTGTGGATTCTTAGATTGACATTTAATGTTAATATAATTTTTCATTTGTAATTGATAGACTAGTACACTGATGGCCTTTTATTATTTTTTTGAACAATAATATGTTTCAGGCCTTACTCTCTCTATATATATAAAAAAAATCCTATATCATCTGAAACAGTTTCCTGGTTCAGAAGATGACTTAAATATTTATTCTAAATCTCAGAACTCTTTCAACATTGTTTGAAATTTGTATTAGAATATACTAGAATCTTTTAGTTATTTTTTTTTATTGATAGAAGTCATAACAGTGTAGGTGACAACTGTGATATATAGATTTCTTGTTTAAATTTTATTTATTGATTTCACTTAATAAGGCAGAGAGAAATTTAGTGGAGAGAGAGAAAGAGAGAGAGGGAGGGAGAGGGAAGGGCCTGCAGCTCTGCTAGTGAAGTCTTCCCTCTGTGGATGGGGCTTGGGGCTGTGACCTTAAGCATGTGTGCTACCACCCTGCCCCTTGCAATAATTTTTTAAAAAATCTCATCATGTGAAGAAAAGAAACAACACAGCCCCCCCCCCCCCACTAGAAGATCAACAAATGGTTTCTGTGGTGAATATATAGACTTCAATAGACTTTGAAGATTAACACCATTGCTAACTGGCTGATACTGATTTTAGAGTGGCTTCTGTCAAAAATGTATGCTAAGTCTAGCTAAGATTTGATTTCTCACCACCATGGAAAGTGAGAAATCAAAGAATCATTCTGGCATATGCAGTGCCAGGGAATGAACCCAGGGCCTCAGGCATGAAAGTTATGTTCTCTTATCTATTAAGACTATATAGTACACCAGCAACACTTCATGGACAGTGATGATCTTACTTCATGCAGTGACTAAAATAGAGTGCCTCGGTGGTAGCTGCATGGATAATAGGGTAAGGAAGGGCAGGATTAATAGCATTACTATTTGATTGAATCTTCACGAAAACCTTGCCAGGTATATTTTTTCAACTACAATTTACACTGAGGTCTTTGGTGAGGCACAGTAAGATTAAGTGATTGTATATGCCCTTTTTCTAGTTTCAGCGCCGTAAACTTAAAGCCACCGAAAGTTCTCTAGTAGTCTTATAAAGCAAGAAGGTGCAAAATACTCTCAAAGGTCTCCAAACCTCTGATGTCTTATATTTAAAATACCCACAGTGATGTGGGCGTAGATAGCTTCGTGATTATGCAAGGAAACTCTCATGCCTGAGGTTCCGAAGTCCCAGGTTCAATCCCCCATACCACCATAAGCCAGAAGCGATCAGTGCTCTGGTAAAATAAATAAATAAATAAATAAACAAATAAATAAATAAATATGTCCTAAGTCTATTTTAATTTTTTATTATCTTTATTTATTTATTGGATAGAGATAGCCAGAAATGGAGAAGGAAAGGGGTGAGAGAGAGAGAGAGAGAGAGAGAGAGAGACCTGCAGCATTGTTTTACCACTTGCAAAGCTTTCCCTTTGCAGGTAGAGATCAGGGAACTCGAACCTAGATCCTTGTGCTTTGCAACACGTGCACTCAGCCAGGTGCGCCACCAGCAAGTCCCTAGTCTTTTTTCCTTTCTTTTCTTCTTTTTCTCCTTATTCTCCTTCTCCTTCTCCTTCTCCTTCTCCTTCTCCTTCTCCTTCTCCTTCTCCTCCTCCTCTTCCTTCTCCTTCTCCTTCTCTTCCTCCTCCTCCTTCTCCTCCTCCTCCTCCTTCTTGTTTTTAAAGCCAAGTGCTTTTAAAAATCTTTATTTATTTGGCTTACATATGTACTGGACTTCCATAAACAAAGCACTAAACTAGACATAAAGAAGGAAAAAAGAGGTTGATTGACAAGACACACTTGCTGCATATACAGCTGTACAGCATGAGTGGGAGAGATAGCTGCACAAATACCACAAGGGTTGCAGCAGAATGCTACTATAAAAGAATTCCCTCAGAAATGGGGCAGTCCCTATAACTGTGGGGGTCATAAGCTCATATCAGTCAGTATGTATTCCCATTCATTACAAAACACTGCCTGACCCACAGGATGCTAATAGCAAGGAAAGCTATAAGTTTTTGACATTGCACAGTGGGTATTCTTCCTGCATACACTAATTTTTCTAGTGACTTGACAAAGTGATGATGTTCTCAATGTAAAGGTAGTGAAGTTAGGCATTAAAGAGACTAGTAGTGTATTCGGCACTTAAGTCTGTTCTTTTCTGCCTCTACCATTAATGTTAGAGGTGATAGATGGTGATCTCCTGTGTTTGATACGCTGACGACCCTCTAAATGATAAGTAGGTTTGTATCATTTCAGTTCTTTAAGTTTCACTATCCTCAGGAAAGATGAGTAATAACAAAGTCTCAGTAGCTTCTACACCTATTTAAATAGAATAAGACTTCCAGCCTCCTATCATTTTCAACAGTTATTTCTATTTCTTCCTAATGAGGCCTTGGGGGATGGCGTCAAGGCCTCGAACATGTGCTCTACCACTGAGCACTTGGACTCCCAAGTCCAATTTCTCAATAAAGATTGTGTTACTGAATAGCCTACAATAATTGGGTAAATTGTTGGGATAAATGGTGACTATTTTTTTTGTATTGATTTAATAATGATCGACAAGACTATAGGATAACCGGGGTACAATTCCACAAAATTCCCACCACCAGAGTTCCATATCCTATCCCCTCTTTTGGAAGCTCCCTTATTCTTTTTAATTTTTTTAAAAATATTTTTATTTTATTTATTTATTCCCTTTTGTTGCCCTTGTTGTTTTATTGTTGTAGTTATTATTGTCGTCGTTGTTGGATAGGACAGAGAGAAACAGAGAGAGAGGGGAAGACAGAGAGAGGGAGAGAAAGATAGACACCTGCAGACCTGCCTCACCGCCTGTGAAGCGACTCCCCTGCAGGTGGGGAGCCGGGGTTTGAACCGGGATCCTTATGCCGGTCCTTGTGCTTTGCGCCACCTGCGCTTAACCCGCTGCGCTACAGCCCGACTCCCAGCTCCCTTATTCTTTATCCCTCTGGGAGTATGAATGAAAGATCTCTATGGGGTGGAGAAAGTGGAAGGTCTGTCTTCTATAATTGTTTCTCCACTGAACATGGCCATTGGCACATCTATCCATACCCCCAGCCTGTTTCTGTCTTTCCCTAGTGGGGTAGGACTCTGGGGAGGTGGAGTTCTAGGACACATTGGTGAGGTCGTCTACCCAGGGAAGTCAGGTTGGTGTCATGGTAGCATCTGCAACTTGGTGGTTGAAAAGCATTAGGATATAAAGCAGAACAAATTGTTTCATAATCAGGAACCTAAAGGTAAGAATAGAGTAGATGAGATTCAGGGTCTCCATTTTGGAAAAAGCTAGGAATTCTAACTTTTTGAGAAGTTAGCCTGTTTTCCACTGTAGCTATATATTTTAAATTATTCTAGCATGCTAGTTCGGAACTATTGTTTTTATTTGACTCTCTCATAGCTATGCTAATAGGTATACAATTATAGCTCATTCTGGTCCTGATCTATGTTTCCCTGATAGCTAATGACATTGAATAAGTTTTCATGTGATTCCTGATCATTAATAGATTTTCTTGGAGAAATGTATAGAAACTGCTGGCTTTTAGGTGGATTTGGCTTTTTAAGTTGTAAGATTTCTTTATATTTTCAAAAATCAAGTCTTTTCATATATATGGTTTGCAAATATTTTTTTCATTCCGTGAATCATCTTCTAGATAGGGTCTTTGAAGCAAAAGATTTTAACTTTGGCAAGTCCAACATAGCTGCTATTTCTTTAGTTGTTTTTGTTTTTGATTTCACATGTGAGAGAATGTCGCCAAATCTCCAGCTTTTAATAATGACTTCTATGTTTTTAATTTTTTTTAATTTTTTATTTATAAAGAGGAAACATTGACTAAACCATGGGATAACCACAATTCCCACCACCAGAACTCTATAACCCTTCCCCTCCCCTGATAGCTTTCCTATTCTTTATCCCTCTGGGAGTATGGACCCAAGATCATTGTGGGATGCAGAAGGTGGAAGGTCTGGCTTCTGTCATTGCTTCCCCGCTGAACATGGGCATTGACAGTTCGATCCATACTCCCAGCCTGCCTCTCTCTTTCCCTAGTGTGGAAGGGCTCTAGGGAAGTGGAGCTCCAGGACACATTGGTGGGGTTGTCTGTCCAGGGAAGTCTGGTCGGCGTCATGCTAGCATCTGGAACCTGGTGGTTGAAAAGAGAGTTAACATACAAAGCCAAACAAGTTTTTAATTTTTTTAAAGGTATGACATATGTGTTCAGTTCACTCTTTGCCACATGGATATTTATTTCGGCATTATTTGTTGAAAACAGTATTCTTTCTGCATGTAATGGTTTTAATACTCTGTTGAAAATCCGTCGATCAGTCTTGGGCATGTGGGTCTATTCCACTGTATTCCATTGGTCATCATGTCTTCTCTTATGTTAATACCACATTGTCTGGATTTCTGTGGTTTTGTAGCAGATTGAAATTGGAAAGTGAAATATCCCCAATAGACTTCTTTTTCTAAATTACTTTAACATGTATTCTCTGACACCATTAATAGTTAAAACAATCTTTCCCCATATAAATTGTAGGATTAGCTTGTAAGTGTCTGCAAAGAAGCTGGCTGGAATTGCATTGAGCCTCTCAATCAACTTGAAGTGTGTTGCTATCTAAATAATATATCTTCTGATATTGTATTTTTTCAAGTTTTTTAGATCTTTAATTTCAGGAATGCTTTGTAACTCTCAGATTATAAATTTTATAGCCTTTTGTTAAATTTAGTCCTAAATACTTGATGCAAATATAAATGACATTTAAACAAAACCCCAAAACCTGCTTAAAAGGATTTTCCATTCATTGCAAATGTAGAGAAATGCAACTGAGTTTCAAATGTCAATCGTGTATCCTGCAAATCTACTGAACTTGTTTACTAGTTCTGACAGCTTTTTAGTGGAATCCTTAGGTTTTTCTCTTTATAGTCATTTTTGTTGTATAATCTCACCTTAAGTAAAATAAAGATGTCTTGACACAAACCCTTTGAAGTATGTGGCAGTCATTTGCTTCAAGGTCTTGATGTCAGGCTCTGGAGATTTCAGTTAAAAGAAGTTCATTTGAAAGACAATGACCACTTCCTTTTCAGCTGTAAAAAGTAAAAAAAAAAAATTAAAACAAAATTAGGCTGATTCTTCTGTGTTGACCTGCTGTCATGCCATGCCTGTCAACCAAATAACTTGTTCAATTTCAGATATATTTAGAAGATTCAGACACCAAGAAATTTCTTTGGGACCTCTTTCTTAGTCTAATTAATATCTTACTGCCTTTTCAGTGGGAAAGAATGAGATCAGAAATCCTGAAAACCATCAAAAGTTGGCAAAGATGTGGTTTCCTTTCCCTATAATTATTATCTGATTTAGAAAATATTAGTTGACTATATTCAAGACATGATGATTCTCTAATAAATATTAATAATTAGGGATTAAAAATTCAACAACAAAAGCTTGTGCTTGAAGTTAATTTATGATTGTACTTCAGTGTAAGACAAGTGAAAAATCTGAAAGGTCTTGACCTAGTTTTCCAGTGTTTTTAGTTTTTTCCAGAGCACTGCTCAAAGTTCTAGCTTATGATCATGTGGGGGATTGAACCTGGGAGTTAGAAACCTTTAAGAGTCCATTTGCATGAGCATTTCTTTGCATAACCATGATGCTGTTTCTGCCACCTGGCTTTCCAGTCTTTATTTCCCGTAAATTAGCAATATGGCTCACCAGTACCAGTTCTTGATTCTGAAATAGACTGATGTTGGAGCAGCCCCCAAGGTCTTCCTGTTATTGTTAACAGAAGATTGATTTATTTCCAGATTAAGCTATTAAATCTTAGGAGAGGAATGGTAAGCTTTTAACTTATGTCTGTATACTTTAAAAGAATACATAGCAATGTATCTTTTTTTTAGAATTTCTTTTTAAAAAATATTTATTTATATATTTTCCCTTTTGTTGCCCTTGTTGTTGTATTGTTGTTATTGATGTCATCGTTGTTAGATAGAACAGAGAGAAATGGAGAGAGGAGGGAAGACAGAGGAAAAGAAAGATAGACACTTGCAGACCTGTTTCACTGCTAATCAAGCGACGCCCCTGCAGGAGTGGGGCGGGGGCTCAAACCGGGATCCTTACACCCAGTCCTTGCGCTTTGCCACAGGAGCTTATCCCGCTGTGCTACCGCCCGACTCCCTATAGCAATGTATCTTAACTATTAAGCAAACGTGTAGCTGATGTATTCCGTGATCCAGAATATAATGAACTTTAGACTCTTTCGCTTGGATCTTGTTCATACACAAGTAAAAATAAAGAGAACAAAAAGAAATTTTTTTTAAAAAACTTAAAACATCCATGACTTCAAAATTAATAACAGTTGTACTTAATTGTTTTTGTTCATCATGAGATGTGTTATATAATATACATTAAGCGATTTCATTGGCGGGATCATTTAGAAGCTCGTATCACGTGATTACCTTGTCTATATTTGCATACACATTATGTACCAATTTGATCCTAAATGAGATGTAAAAGTTCTTGACCGTATAGTGGGAAAAAAATAAGAGTTTTTTTTTAGAAGCTATTTATTTATTTATTTTGGATAGAGAGAGATAAACTGAGAGAGGAGGGGGAGGTAGAGAGGGAAGAGGAGAGACTGACACCTGAAGCCCTAAGCTTCCCCCTTGCAAGTGGGGGTTAGGGGCTTGGACAGGAAGGAGCCTTGGAGCATTGTAACATATGCAGCTTAACCACCTCTCTCCTCCATTATCACAGATGAACAAAGATAATTATATTCTTTTTGTTATTGTTATTGCCAGGCTTCACCAACCTGGGTCAACTTTTTTTTTATATATGTATTTTTATTTATTATTTATTCCCTTTTGTTGCCTTTGTTGTTTTATTGTTATAGTTATGATTGATGTTGTTGGATAGGGCAGAGAGAAATGGAGAGAGGAGGGGAAGACCGAGAGGGGGAGAGAAAGACACCTGCAGATCTGCTTCACCGCTTGTGAAGTGACCCTTCTGCAGGTGGGGAGCCAGGGGGTTGAACCGGGATCCTTAAGCCAGTGCTTGCGTTTTGCACCACCTGCGCTTAACCTGCTGCACTACCTGCCGCCCGACACCCGGTCAACTTTTTATAAATAGTAAGAGAGAGACAAAGACAGAAAGAGAGGGAGTCATCACAGATCAGATGTTCCCTCCAGGAGGCCAGGCGGTGGCACACCTGGTAAAACGCACACATCACAGTGCACAAGGACCCAGGCTCAAGCCCCTGGTCCCCGCTTGCAGGGAGAAAACTTCACAAGTGGTGAAGTAGGGCTGCAAGTGTCTCTCTGTCTCATTCCCTCTCTAACTCCCCCCCCCTCAGTTTCTCTGTTTCTATGCAACAAATAATAAATAAAAATATTTTTTAAATGTTACCCCCAGTCTCATGGGACCTAAAAATCGTATCTGTTTGCATGACAGATAACTCAACTTTTCTAGTTGAGTTATCTTGCTGCCTCAAGAATCTTGATTTTTAAGAACTGACTTTGCAGGCCAGACAGCACAGGCCAGAGAAATTATGAGTACAAATAAACGCTTAAATAAACATTTATCTAACTTGAGCAGAGATCTCAGCCTTGATGACCACAGAGAACAGTCTGTCAACTGCAGTCAACGACAAATAATAATAATTAATTTTTTCTGCTCTGCTTAATCTAATTCCCCCTTTCACTTTGGTGATCACAATAAATTGTCCGCAGGTGAGAAAAAGTCTATCTTAGCTTTGCTGGAGAGCCAGGATTTTTAAATTTCTTGAGTTATTCCTGTGCATAAAATATATCTTTGGAAACTAGTAGGTCATTTTTTAATGTTTTGGTTTAATTTTTGTCAAGGTTTGAATTTTAGAAGTTGAAATTTTGGGGACTTCTGAGAAACCTCTTTTTCCATTTAGTAACTAGAAACAGGAGAAGCTCTGGTATAGCCTAATTTCCAGAATGTTTTGTAGCAGTTAGTTGTTAAATTAGAATATATTTTTTTCTTAATATGTCTGATGATGTCAGTTCCCATAATTAAAATATTTGTGGGATGTCACCAGGTACTAAAGTTTCACCAGCCATATCTTCACATTTTCTGTAGGACATTCCTGAAGAGTTTACATAACAGGAATAATTAAGTCACACACATTTTTAAGATTAGTTTTAAATATGTATTTATTTATTTATTTACTTATTCCTTTTTGTTGCCCTTGTTGTTTTATTGTTGTGGTTATTATTGTTGTTGTTATTGATGTCGTTGTTGTTGGATAGGCCAGAGAGAAATGGAGAGAGGAAGGGAAGACAGAGAGGGGGAGAGAAAGACAGACACCTGCAGACATGCTTCACTGCCTGTGAAGCGACTTCCCTGCAGGTGGGGAGCCGGGGGTTCCAACTGGGATCCTTATGCCCGAAGTCACATGCATTTAACATGAAATTTGGGGTAGTGGGTTGAGATAGGTGACTTCATATAAATATACAGTTTATATTCTTCATACAAAAATATGCGAATCACTGAGTTTGCGGCATCCTGTGCTCTGTACTATGTTTTGTGTGCAGACTAATTTGAATGTGTACATGCACACCTACATGAATTCTTGAAACAAGCTAAATAAAATTGACATTTTATCTTCAGTAATACATCAGTTTATGTAAATAACAAATATTTTGCTTATTTCTTTCCTTACATTGTATATGAAGCTGTTTGGGGAAAAAAGTGAAATCTACTTTGCCATAGGTAGATAATAATTGAAAATTTATAACATTTATAAATATGTTCTAAATATGTATTTTGATTTTAAATTTGACGGAAAATATCCTCAGATATTATTAATAACTGATGATTACTATTGTAATAACAATAGTAACCTGATGAGGTTACCTCTAGAACTCAGAGTGGACTCGTATTTAACTTTAAAAAGTAAAGATTGGGGAGTCCGGCGGTAGCGCTGTGGGATAAGCAGGCATGGAGCAAAGCACAAGAACTGGTGTAAGCCGCGCACTCCCCCGCCCCTCCGCCATTCCCCACCTGCAAGGGAGTGGCTTCACAAGCGGTGAAGCAGATCTGCAGATGTCTTTCTCTCTCCCTCTCAGTCTTCCCCTTCTCTCTCCATCTCTCTCTGTCCTATCCAACATCGACGACATCAGTAACAACAACAATAATAACTACAACAATAAAACAACAAGGGCAACAAAAGGGAATAAATAAAGATTTTAAAAATATATATTGACTTAAATACTTCAACAGAGAAAACTCCTTGGCCGCAGCCTCCTTTGCTTATTTTCAGTCTTTGACAGTACCCTGGGAGAAGATCCTATGCAATGATAGCGTATATAACTCATGCATGCAAGAGTTTCCAGGTTCAATTCCCACCACCATCATGTGCCAGAACTGAGTGGTAATCAAGTCAAAAACAAAAACCAAAGTAAATATCCTGTGTAACACTGGATCTCACTTTGCACCCTAGCCACACAGTCTTGGACAACCTCTTGAAAAGGTTTAGCTAGTGCTGAGGACATTGGAACAAAGATATATATCAGTTTGGGAGCTTATGGAAAGGACAATAAACAAAGATATGTAGATTTAAATTCTGCCCTCTCCACTGATTAAGTAGGAGGATGAGGGAAATGTCTTTAAGGGAATGTTTACTTGTAAACATCTTTGTTTTAAATTTTTTATAGTAATTCTCAGGAGTCAGGCAGTAGCGCAGTGGGTTAAGCACACGTGGCGCAAAGCACTAGGACCAGTGCAAGGATCCCTGCTGGAGCCCGGGGCTCCCTAACTTCAGGGAAGTCGCTTTACAGGTGCTGAAGCAGGTCTGCAGGTGTCTCTCTTTCTCTCCCCCTCTCTGTCTTCCCCTTCTCACTCCATTTCTTTCTGCCCTATTCAACAACAATGACATCAATAACAACAATAATAACTACAACAATAAAAACAAGGGCAACAAAAGGGAATATATATATATATATATATATATATATATATATATATATATATATTTAAAGTAACTATCTTTATCTGGAGAATGCCTACAAGACTAGAAATGGACCTATCCTATGACCCTGCAATTCCTCTCCTGGTGATATATCCTAAGGAACCAGACATAGTCATCCAAAAAGATCCCTGCTAAGCAGCACAATTAGTAATAGCCAGGAACCTGGAAGAAATCAAGATGTCCAATAACAGATGAGTGGCTGAGAAAGTGGTGGTATTTATACACAAATACTACACAGCTATTAAAAATGGTGGATGCACCTTCTTTACCTCATCTTGGATGGAGCTTGAAGGAATCATATTAATTGAGAAAAGCCAGAAAGAGAAGGATGAGTATGGAATGATACCATTCACAGAAATAAGTTGAAAAACAAGAACAGAAGGGAAAACACAAAGCAGAACTTGGACTAGATTTAGTGTATTGCACAAATTAAAAGATTCTGGGGTGAAGGGTGGAGGGGAATATTCAGGTCCTAGAATGTGATGATGGAGGAGGACATAGTTGTGTGATTAAAGTGTTATGTGGAAAACTGAGAAATGTTACACATGTCCCAACTACTGTATTTCACTATTGACTATAAACCATTAATTCTCCTGATAAAAGAAGAAAAAAAAAAGTAACCATCTTCCCTATCCCACTACGGAAAAATAGAAACATGCTGGGGGTGTGGACTGACCTGTCATTGTCCATGTAAAGCAGAGAAGCGATTATAGAAGACAGAATTCCCTCATTCTGCAACCCAGAAAGGATTTTGGTCAATATTCACAGAGGGGTAAAAGACAGGGCAAGAAAACCAGGACTCTGTACTCCTATTCCACCAGGACCCGAAACTTTTGTCATCAAGAATCTTGTTTTTATACCATCACTGAAAGTGAAGTGAATTTGGGAAACACCAGAAGAAACCAGCACTGTTTCTCTTATCTGAGAGAGAAGGGGAAAATAAGGAAAAGACATCTGGAAGTAGTAATAGGTGTAGGGGTGACTTAGAAAGGAAGTGAAGGCAGGACCATTATTTTCTGATGCTCTGTTTAAGTTCCTCCTCACTGGAATGATGAAACATGTAAGGGGGCCTGGAGGTAGTGCACTGGGTTAAGCGCAGATAGTAAGAAGCTCAAGGACCCATGTAGGGATCCCAGTTCGAGCCCCCAGGTCCTCACAAGGTCTGCTGGTATCTATCTATCTATCTATCTATCTATCTATCTATCTATCTATCTATCATCTATCTATCTATCAATCATCTATATATCTTCTCTTCCTTTCTCAATTTCTCTCTGTTATATCCAATAAAAAATGAAGAAAAAAAAAGCCTCCAAAAGCAGTGGATTCATAGTGCAGGCACTGAGCCCCAGTAATAACCCTGGAGGGGAAAAAATAAAGGAGACACGTAATAACATGAAACAAAGTGACCATGTTCCTGGTGTCTTAGGTTCCAGACCTCCTGTCCCTTCCATAATGATCTCACATCATTTTTCTCTAACTCTTCAGGCTGGGTGTATCTGGAATCCATTTTTCCCACTACATAGACTAACTACTGTTTGTTTGAAGAAGCAGACTTTTACTTACCTGATTATGTATCTTTTATCCTGCTCTGCTTGACTGAACAGTAGCTTTGTCTGGAGTAGGTGAGGTCACAGTGCAGGCAACAAAGGCAACTATATTGGTATTTCAGCTGTAATAACAAACCTCTTTCTCCAAGAACTGAGTATTGGCAACCAGCCCTCTTTCACACTTGACATTGCTTTCAGGCATAATAGAAGTATAATGCTGAAGTGAGTGCTGCTGCCCAGGGTTACACAGTTTCTTTGTATGCCTTTTCCTGTGTTACTTTTTGCCAAATCCACAGGTGAGATGAATCACCGGCTGCAGACAGTAGCTACTCAGAGCTCTGCAGCAGAATTATTTTTCTTTAATGAACTGTTTGAGAAAGAAAGGGAGGACCAGTTTTGGATTTTTGTTTTGCCATAAGGGTCATAGTTGGGGCTTGGTGCCTGCTAGGCTTCATTGTTGCTTGCATCCATACTTTTCTCCTCCTCCTCCTGCTCTTCCTCACCCTCCTCTTCCTCCTTCTCCTTTCCTTCCTCCTCCTCCATTTTTCTCTCTTTTCTTTTATTCTCTCTTTTTATTTTGTTAGAGAGTGAAAGACAGCGGGAGAGGAAGAGAGAGAAAAAGATGAGAGACATCTGTAGCCCTGCTCCAGCTCCACCACTTGTGAACACGCTGTTCCTCCCCTCATGGCCTTCTCCCCCACAGCTGGGGACAGGGAACTTGAACCTGGTCCTTCCTTGTGCATAGTAATTCGTGTGTTCTTGGGTTAAGCCACCATCCAGCCCCAGGACACTGCTTCTTTTTCTTTTTTCCTTTTCTTTTCTTAATTTTTGTATTTATTTATTATTGGATAGAGACAGAGAGAAATTGAGAGGGGAGGGGGAGATAGAGAAGGAGAGAAAAAGATAGACACCTGCAGCTCTACTTGACCACCTGTGAAGCTTTCTCCCTGCAGGTGGGGGACCTGGGGCTTGAACCTGGGTCCTTGTGTGCTGTAATGTGTACACTTAACCAGGTGTGCCACTGCCTGCCCACTCGCCCCCTTCTTAAAAATGAGTCTGATGGGCCGAGTAGTGGTGCATCTAATTGATCACATGTGTTACTATGCACAAGGACCTAGGTTTGATCCCCTACTTACAGGGAAAAGCTTCACAAGTGGTGAAGCAGTGTTGTAGGTGTCTCTCTGTCTCTCCCTATCACCCTCTTCTCTCATGATTTCTGGCTGTCTTTATCCAATAAATAAATTAAGATAATAAAAAATAAAAAAGAGAGAGAGAATGTGAGGTTTTTACTGCTACTCCCAGGTCATTACCTTTCTTAAAAAAAAAAAGCAGGAACATCAATTTAAAAGATAGCATGGAACACAAAATATCATGTTATTGCTACTGTGGCTACTGTGCTTATCTTTAATTTTTAATAGGGAGAGAGCTACTGCAGAAGTGAATTGAGAACTTTTGTTCTTGTAGTATATCTTTTGGATTGAGATTCGAATTTTGGAATTTTGTCAGCCCACATAATTCATGGTTAAAACATCTCTATTCTTATCTCTGTCTTTTATTTGCCAGGTAAAAGTCATATGCTTTTCTCTTCTTCAAGTCATCCTTATTGACATTGGGTCTATTTTCATCAATAGCAGTTTTATATTTATCTGGAGAAGAGCTTGAGTGTGTGAGTTGGTTAAATTTTCTGTGACTCGTTTCTCTTATATTATAAAGCTATTTCACAGAGACTAATGGTTTTATCCATTTTAACAACTGCAAGTTACATCTAGATTCTGGAATGAGTCAAATGAAGAACCGAACTATAAGAATTTTCAAGTCGGTTGTCTAAAATGCTATAAAATCCAAAATGACATCAGCAAGATGGAAGCAAGACCCATATCTGTCATACTAATAAGCTATCAGTATTTTTTGTTTTCATTCTACTTCCTGTTGTATTTCTCCTCATGCCTATTCTGCTAGTCTAGACATTCTCTAATTCTGCTTATGCCTTTTAGCTACTTAAACTCACATGTAAAAAGTATGACTTACTTTGCATTGAATTTATTTCAACCAAATATAATGTGAGTTACCCAAGTAAAATTCCATGTTAACAAATTCTGTTATTTCAAATATATCTTATTGTGATAAATTGCATGATGACAAATATACTCTCTCCTAATGACAATGTCAGTTTTTCTTTGTTAATCAAGGAAAATATAAAGTTCTTTCTTTTTCTTTATTGGGGAGGATTAATGGTTTACAGTAGACAGTAAAATACAGAAGTCGGTACATGTGTAACATTTCTCAGTTTTCCATAAAACACTTTAATCTCCCACGTAGGTCCTCCGCTACCATTATGTTCCAGGACCTGAACACTCCTCCTTCTGCCACAGAGTTTTTTTACTTTGGCACAATACACTAAATCCAGTCCAAGTTCTGCTTTGTGTTTTCCCTTCTGTTCTTATTTTTCAACTTATATCTATGAGTGGGATCCCATATTCATCTTTGTCTTTCTCGCTTATCTCACTTAACATGATTCCTTCAAGCTCCATCCACAATGAGGTGAAGAAAGTGAATTTATTCTTAATAGCTGAGTAGTATCCCATTGTGTAGATGTACCACAACTTATTCAGCCACTCATCTGTTGTTGGACACCTAGGTTGCTTCCAGGTTTTGGCGATTCTATGCAGCTTTTTTGAATCTGTTGTGTACTCTTACTACCAAATATGGTGTCTCTATGAGAATGTGAAAAAAGGAGCTTTTCTTGTTCACCGTGGGCAGAACAGAGAAAATGTGTCCCTTCCTTTAGGAGGATTTTGATAGTTTTGGTTGTGAGTAGGAATTGTTGCTGATCTCATTCATTCTTAGCCATGACCAAGAAAAGTCATTTTCCTAGCCAGAAATCCAAAGGATCATTTGGAAAGGTTTTTTTTTTTTCACTTTAAAGATTTTCATGTAACTTTATCATTAAATGATTGCTTTTATAGCCTATGGGAGTGTATGCCTGTAGAATAAAACTTTGCAGCGCCGGGGAAGAGAGAACTGTGACATCCCACCAGACTTGCTTGTTAGAGGCTCCATAGGGTCCATGTTTAGTCCTCAGCATCACATATGTCAGAGCTGAGCAACACTCTTGTCTCCCTGTCTTGAAAAGAAATGAATAAGTGTGCATTTTTGTCTATATTCACTTATATATATGTGTATGTGTGTGTTTGTGTCCTTGGTGTGGGTTATTGTACTATTTCTTCCCTTTAAAAATGGAGATAGCAGGGGCTGCGTGGTGGCACAACTGGTTGAGCACACGTTTTACAATGTTCAAGGACCCTGGTTCCAGCCTGGTCCTCACCTGCAGGGGGAAAGTTTTGAGAGTGGTGAAGCAGTGCTACTGGTGTCTGTCTTTCTCCCTCTTTGCCTCCCACTTCCCTCTCGATTTCTGGCTGTCTGTCTAATAAATGAAGATAATTTTAAAAAATATATAAAAAGGGTTACCATCTTAGGATTTCAGCAATTGCTACCTTGGGTGGGAAAAAAAATAGTAACGTTTGTCAGCCTCATCTCATCCTTAAACAAGAAAGAAATGAATAACAAAACTTATCTTGCCTTTTTCTTTTTCCAGGTGAAGTGTTCCACATCACTGGACCAAACAAATTCACCTTCGAGGAAGCTGAAGAAGAATGTGAAAACCAGGGTGAACGACTGGCAACAGTGGGCGAGCTCCATGCCGCGTGGAGGAATGGTTATGACCGGTGTGACTACGGGTGGCTTTCGGATAGCAGTGTTCGCCACCCTGTGACTGTGGCCAGGGCCCAGTGTGGAGGTGGTTTACTTGGGGTGAGAACCCTGTATCGTTTTGAGAACCAGACAGGCTTCCCTACCCTTGATAGCAGATTTGATGCCTACTGCTTTAAACGTAAGTGTCTCACTCCTTTTTTAAAAGAAATCATGGGTTAAAAATATATATTCCAAAGGTCTATGTTGGTGGTCAGCATGTTGCTAGATTCTGTGTGGCGCAGTGAGTGCATGAAAGAGAAACTTGTAGCGACTTTGAAAAGGAAGCAGATAAAGCAACAGTGGAATAGGCAGGATGCTAGGAAATCCTACAAATGGTTTTTGTTTTTATTTTTTTTTAGAGCATTCAAGAAAATCGTGCCCTTTGTGCCTGGGGCCACAGATCACATTTCTGTGTTGTCATTTTATATGAACTGTCATCCTTAAATATAGTGATAATGTAGGCGCTATGATGCTGTGACTGTGACTGAGTCGAATCCTTAAACTCTTCTTATTTTCTCTTCTCTGGTTTCACTCTTTCTTTGACATGACTGACAGTTTAAATTTCAGCAGCTGCAGGTGAGTTCTGGCAGCTGACATGGATAATCATGACGTGATTAATATGTAAGAATGAGCTATGCTGTGAATTAAATCTTGTCCTATTTTATATTCGATCACAGAAATAAGTGTTTTCTAGTCACGGCTTCTCCAGTAGCACTTTGAAATAGAGGATATGTTATTTTATGGTTTAACACTGAAAAGCTATTTTTAGATGTGTTTACTACTTAAAATTTGGTTGTAAGTTATGTTTCTCAACATTTGTGATATAATTACCTATACTGACATCTCTAAATTATTTTAACAAAAGTAGTTGTAGCATATGGTTTTATGCATGTAAAGTAATCAAGTAAATCCAGAGTCATATTATAATATATACTGTAGAGTTTTCTTAGTCCTGCTGAACAAATATATTCTACAGTTTTTAGTGATGTGTTGAGTGTGTTCAAGTTAAAACTATTTTATATTGAAATATGGCAAAAATATTGCTGTTTCCCAATTTTTTTTCTGTCAGTGTGTAACTTAAGTGGTAGAAAGTACACTGTCTACTTCTTTAGTTGGCATTAAGGAAAATGGATTGGCATTCTTCGTTAAACACAAAGACACCTAGTTAACCTGCATAGACAGCAGAGTAGATATCAGTACAATGACAAATGAAAAGGTGTAACTTCACATTCTGATATTTCCTATACAAGACACCTTTACTTTCTTCTCCATTTCTAGACTCAGATTTTTGACTCTTAAAGCCATGAGTGGTACAGTAGTGTGAGACAAGCTGGCCATAAGAAAAAACATTTAGAATAACATTGTTTTCTTTCTATACCCTGCAGAAAAGTTTTCTCTAGCCATTTTTAAAAATTTCTTTATTGGGAGATTAATGGTTTATAGTTGATAGGAAAACACAATAGCTTGTACATGTATAATATTTCCCAGTTTTCTACGTAACAATACAATCTCCACTAGGTCCTCCTCTGACATCATGTTTCAGGAACTGAACCCCCCCACCCCAGAGTCTTTTACTTTGGTGCAATAAACCAGTTTTTTCAGGAGTATAAATAACAATAACAGCAAAAAAATCCTAAAAATAAAAATGATACATATTCCTTTGAGACATATTCTTCTAGCAGGGAATTTAAAATAGCTCAATATCTAAAATCAGATTTACATGAAGTGTCTGATCTGATTAAGGGGTCAAAATCAGATTTAGTGTGGGGGGAATGGAAGAGGCTAAGTTAGAAAAGAGTAGAATTATGCAGCTTGCTTTACTTGTGTTATAGAACAAGCACTAGGGAATCTTTCAATAACTTTTTCCCCCCAGAGGTTAAAAAATAGAGCAAAGCCCGTCTTTAGCTAGAAGGAATCAATCCTGATGTGTTTTAAATTATTTATGTAGATGAGGGATTCCTATTAATGTGTGAAATAACAAGGCTCTTAGATTCAGAGAGAATACCCACCTATAAGTATCTCCATAATATCTGAACATGTTTTTAAGTTCCTATTCATTTGAATCTATATGTGACTTACAATTATATACTGTAACTTTCAATGTAATGGATTCATGTTTTTTTAATTTATTAGTGGACAGAGACTGAGAGAAATTGAGAGGGTTGGGGGAGATAGAGAGGTAGAGAGACAGAGACACCGGCAGCCCTGTTTCACCACTCATGACCCTGCAGGTGGGGACCAATGGCTTGAATACTTCCTTGTGCACTGTGATGTGAGCATTTAACCAGGTGCAGCACAGCCTGGCTCCAGATTCATTTTTCTTTTTTTAGCAATCTAAGTTACCATTTCCAAAGAGATTTCAGAGATGGACAATTGGGAATTTAGAAATATAACCATATATTAAAAAATTTTTTTTTGCTTTCACTAAATGTAGAAAGTGTTTTTAAAGCCCTATACCAAATCTCTCTCTTTTTCTTTTGCTTCCAAGCTATACCAAATCTCTCTCATTTTTTTTTTTTTTATTGCTGGAACTCGGTACCTGCACTAAGAATCCATGGCTCCTGGAAGCCATTGTTTCCCCCGTTTTGTTGCCCTTGTTGTTTATAGTTGCTATTGTTGGATAGGACAGAGAGAAATGGAGAGAGGAGGAGAAGACAGAGAGGGGGAGAGGAAAGACAGACACCTGCAGACCTGCTTCACTGCTTATGAAGCGACTTCCCTGCAGGTGGGGAGCCAGGGGCCCGACTGGGATCCTTATGCTGGTCCTTGCGCTTTGCGCCATGTGCGCTTAACCCAGTGTGCTACCACCCAGCCCCCAACCAAATCTCATTTTACTACCAAATCTTTATAAGATTTTCTGTATTAAACTACTGAATAGAGAATCAATAAAGACTAATGATAAATAACATTAGACTGCTTTCTGGTTAAATATATTTGAAAAACAATAAATTAATGTCTGTGAAATATTTTTTTTCCTGTATATTTCCCCTTATTTATTTATTTACTTTTGAACTCAAGTTCTGTGAAAGAGAGTTACTTTTCAGGACATTAGTGATCTACTATACATCCACAAATTTCAGTAAATTAAAACCACTCCAGACTAATAGGGACTTCTGACTTATTGCTATTCATGCTCTCCAAGAGAAAGACAAAGATACTCTATTATTTTACTACTACCTTCACAGTTGGATAATCTTCTAATTATTGAAATCATTATATTAGAGCCTGAGCCCATTTTTCCTTTTTCAAATTGAAGATGAAAACTGAAATAATAGCTATTTAATTACTGCACAGTACTGATTTCTCTCAGTATCTCCCTCAAATGAAACAATATCTTTGTTTTGAATTTTCAGCTTATAAGCTTAAGTCATCTATGTGAGTTTGTTTTAAATGCTTATTATTTTTCACATCTTTCTGATTGTTTAGTTTGAAACTAGAAAAAGTTGTGTAGAGAAGTCTAAATAAGGAACCATCATGTCACATTTTATCTTTAATGTTTGTTCATTTTTTTTAAATGAACTATTTTATTAGCCTATGGTCTGTTTATTATCTTTTTGTATATGTATTCCAGATCATTATCTGACTATAGGCTCCAAATATTACCCTTTCTAATTAACCTATATAAGATGCTTTTAGTTTATTGAATAGGAATATGATAGCATTAGATAGTTAAATGACAACATAAATTTGAATCTTATTGCTTCAACTTTTACCTCCTACTCAACTTATTAGATGTCCAACTCATTTCTGATTTCCTCTATCTGCAGATATTTCCATATAAACATTTAATATAGAAAATATAATTTGTAATTAGTCACATCCCTGTTTTATAGACAATATGAGTTTCATCAACTTTTATGCTTCTAATAGGTTTTTATAGAAATTTTATTAGAAAAATCTGCCTTGCGTCTCATAAAAGAAGCACAGTGAAGAGAGTCCGTATGACACACAGTACCAGAAATACAGCAATGTGAAACATCTGTGTGTCTGACAGCTGCAAACATGGGGAGTACATTTTTTGTGGGAAAAGAAGCATCATCATGCTTTGTTTTTGCTTTGCTTTAATAATGAAGTTGAGGGAACATCAGTAGTTTTCCAAGGCAAAAATTTCCCCATTTATTTTTCTAAGGACATTTTTAGTATCATTTGAAATTGTGTTTTTATCTGTATGATGTTCATCATATAGTGACATTTATTAAGACATCTTTGTAGATATTTGCATTTTTTAAAATTATCCCTTTTTGAGATAAATAGCGTTGATGATCAGACACAACATTGTGATGGAAATCTGCTGTTAAGTTGATTTAGAAAACCACCCACTCAACTCCAAGAGGAAGTCTGAGGTTTTCCATTCTAAATAGTACAATTAATTAACTGAATTATAAGCAGACTTTTTCACCGGAGTCAGATTATCACAAACCTCTGTCTTTGAAAACAGACTCTCACAAATCTTGGGTTTTTAAAGTAGATTCTCTGATTCATATTGATGCCATTTTACTATGTTATCTACTTAAACAGCCCAAGATTTGTGAGAGTCTGTTTTATTATGTTACAGGACTCCGGGAAGATAACTGTCAGTGACATGCAGTTACTTAACTTTAAGAATCTGAGTCTTCATCGTTAAAACACTATAAGCATATTTTTGTAGCACTGCAGAAAGTATTTAGAATAGCATTTGGCTGGGAATAGAAGAAGACTGCATTCACAGGGCCTCCTTTTGGCCCTACTTCATGAACTTGTCCTTTTAAGTTGGTTTCATCAGCCATGGGCGGACTCAGGGAGAAAGCACAATTATTGTTTTTTTTTCCTTGCTATTAATATGATTAATTTTTTTCCTAATGTGCAGTATGCAAAGAGTTTATGTTTCCATGGAAGCTTTCTCTGTATGTATATTTTATTATTTCCCCCAGAGAATACAGTTCTATGACAAACATGATATCTGGCAGTTAAATTAGGTAAAGGTTATGGAATTTTATAGGATAGAGAATTTAATTCAAAGACAAATAGCCAACCAAACTTTGGTTCTATAATTTATTGATGTCTATCAGAACAAACAGGAGTTTATTATAAGAAATGATGCAGAAAAGCCTTTTTTTAAAATAGGGGAAAAGTGGTCTTTAATAAACTTTCAAAGAGTCTGATCATCTTTGTTTAGCTTTGTTTTAATATAAAAAGCTACTGTCAGATTTCAAAAAATATTTAAGTGTATTATAATATAAATGGGCACCAAGTTTGCATTATAAAGTAAATGATTCTGGTTTTAAAAAAATGTCTGGGAATTGACTATATGCAATAGGAATTAGGACAAAAAGGGAAGAAAGAAGAAAGCCCAGTCTTACTCTAATTTACAATAAAATCACATTATTTTAGCGAGTCTTTTCAAACTTTATTAAAGTCTATTTTAGTTCAGAGTAAAATTGCAAGGAAACTACTTCCTCATAATTACCCACTTACCCCTAAATACACACACACACACACACACACACACGCACGCACGCACGCACGCACGCACGCACGCACACACACACACACACACACCCAAATGGAACAACTGTTATAATTAATTAACTCTATTTGCAAAGTATAGTCACCTAAGGTCCATTGTTTATGTGAGAGTTCACTCTATGTTGTTGTGTTTGTGGGTTTGGACAAATGTAGAATGACATCCGATTCTAGTAACATATAGAACAATCTCCTTGCCTCCTATAGCATAACTTCTGGACAGAAAAGAGAGAGAGAGTGCAAAAGCACCCAAGTTTATTTCCCAAGGACTCTTGTTTTGGTACTAACAGTAGTTAGAAGCAGAATACAGATGTTATAGAATACAGTTTTTTGTAAATAATTGTTTCATTTATTATATATGAGAGTCTCATATGAGATAGAGACAGGTAATTCAGAGTACCACTCAGGTGTAGGAGATATTAGCCATTGAACATCAAACCTTAAGTGTACAGGTCTGACACTCTACTTGTTGAGCTGTTTCCTTAGTCACTGATGGCAATTCTTACCAGACAGATCTGACATTATTCATACTATTAGCTTTCAGTTAGACAGGATGTAGCAAAAAACAGTGACTACAAGTTTCCTCAGAATAGTTCCTTCGGTGTATAGTGGGAGATAGTTTTTTATTTTTAATTTTTTTTTCAGGGAATCGGGCGGTAGTTCAGTGGGTTAAGCGCAAGTGCCCTGAAGCGCAAAGACTGGGTAAGGAACCCGGTTAGAGCCCCTGGCTTCCCACCTACAGGGAAGTCGCCTCACACATGGTGAGGCAGGTCTGCAGGTGTTTATCTTTCTCTTGCCCTCTCTGTCTTTCCTTCCTCTCACTATTTCTCTCTGTCCTATTTAATAACAACATCAATAACAACAACAATAATACATACAACAACAATAAAAAACAACAAGGGCAACAAAAGGGAGAGAAAAAAAGAAGCATGTTTTATGTAATGCATCAGACCAGGTTTCTGGCAACCTATAATAAAAAAAAATGTTTTTTAATTAAAAATAAAGCAAAATATATACTTGGTTGCTGCGTTTCTCTTATGTTGAGAAGGAATCCTTCATATACAATAGCAATTTCTTTAAACAAGCGAGTTCTTCCTCTGTATATCTAGAGCCATTATAATGCAGCATTTTATGATGACATGTTACTTTATATTGCTTGAGCTCATTCTTTCTGATGCTTAGGTTTTTTTTTTCAGTGATTTATAATTACAAACTTAAAATATGTCTTGTGGGTACTCTGTTTCCTGTTCTATGTTTGCTTTTTATGCTAAAGTAATCCTAGAACTGAGACCCTTTAAAAGCTGGAAAACCTAGTGAAATAGAACAAATTGTAGACCCGCAGTGAACGTCAAGCAGCCTCTATCAGACATGTAAGAAGGCTGTGCTACAGAGTTGAGAGGAAGATGAAGACAAATGGCCAGCGCCTGGAATGGAATGAATAGTGGCATTAAACTGATGAATACCTGTTTTTTATTTTTATTTAGAATGCCTCCCTACTCTGGTCATGCAATGGTTTAATATGTAACTTGGTAACATTTGATGTGGCTTTTTTGTTGTTGTTTTGTAATCTGAGACACTCCCTCTCCCCTGAGACGCTGTGCTGTTGAGGAAGAAGGAGAAAGCTAGAGGCAAGGTACATGAGGCTCGGCACAGTAGTACTATGTTTTCTTTCTTTCTTTTTTATTTTTTAATATTTATTTATTTAGTCCCTTTTGTCGCCCTTGTTTTATTGTTGTAGTTATTATTGTTGTCATTGATGTCATCGTTGTTGGATAGGACAGAGAGAAATGGAGAGAGGAGGGGAAGACAGAGAGGGGGAGAGAAAGACAGACACCTGCAGACCTGCTTCACCGCCTGTGAAGCGACCCCCCTGCAGGTGGGGAGCGGGGGAGCCGGGGGTTCGAACTGGAATCCTTCCTCTGGTCCTTGCGCTTTGCGCCACCTGCACTTAACCCGCTGAGCTACCGCCCGACTCCCCTACTATGTTTTCTTACTAGGTTTCTTTCTTTTTAAAGATATATTTTGAAAAATTTATATATTTACTTCCTTTGTATAGAAACAGATAGAAATAGAGGAAAAGGAGATAGAGAGGGAGGAAGAGAGACACATGAACCACCCAGCATTTCACTGCTTGTGAAGCTTCCTTGTTGCAGGTGGAGACCGGGGCCTTGAAACTGGGTCCTCGGACATGATAACATGCCCTTAGCCAGGCTCGGCCAGGCGAGACACCCCACCACCAGGCACCCCTACTAGGCTTTAGATTATTGCCATGGTTTCTAATCTATAAACCTCTCTTTTTTTTTAAGCGTTTTTTTAAAATTATTTTATTTTATTTTATTTATTTATTCCCTTTTGTTGCCCTTGTTGTTTTTTTTTATTGTTGTAGTTATTATTGATGTCGTTGTTGTTGGATAGGACAGAGAGAAATGGAGAGAGGAGGGAAAGACAGAGAGGGGGAAAGAAAGACAGACACCTGCAGACCTGCTTCACCGCCTGTGAAGGGACCTGCCTGCAGGTGGGGAGCCGGGGGCTCGAACCGGGATCCTAACGCCGGTCCTTGAGCTTAGCGCCACCTGCGCTTAACTCGCTGCGCTACAGCCCGACTCCCCTCTATAAACCTCTCTGAATTCTGCATTTCAGTTTTTTTTCCAAATTATTCTTAAGGCTGCATAAAAACCTTCTTTAACCAAGAATTATTGCTGATACAAATAAAAGTCATTTGAGTCCTCACAATATAAAACGAGTGACCACATGACTTAGTTTACTATTAGGTACGCAGTTGTGTGTCTTTAGGCTGCCCTCCCTCCATCACAAAACACTTTTGGCTCACCCCAAAATACACAACAGCTCTTAAAAAACACTGGACAAACAACTTTTAATTAGTGACTTGTCTAATCAACTCTTTGAAATTATTTTTCTAGCCAAACAGAATATATCAGAGACTACAACGATCAAACTGGATATCTTCACAGAAACTGAATCTTCTACTTTATCCAAAGAACTGATACCTGACAGACCTACACCAATGACCCCTTTAGTCACTGAATTACCTATTATTACAACTAAATTCCCTCCTGTTGGAAATATGCTTAATTCTGAACATAAAACCACAATTCAATCTCAAGCTCTCACATATAGATCAACCCCTGAATTAACCATACCTGTTGGAAGTACCAAGAAGCCTTCTGATATGAGCTACTACTTCCCTCCTACTTCAGGACCACGCGGAAAGCTGGATATATCTGAAATTAAAGAAGAAGTGTTCCAAAGTACATCTGTTATCTCTCATCATACCACAGATTCGTGGGATGACACTATCAAAGATAGACAGACACAGGACTCAGTTACACAAGTTGAACAAATAGAAGTAGGTCCTTTGGTAACATCTATGGAAACCCCAAAGCACATTCCTTCCAAGAAATTCTCTGTCACTGAAACACCATCTGTACCTTCAACTATGATCCTGGAATCTGAAACTGACAAGAAAACAGTAAGCATAATATCTGAATCAGTGACCACTAGCCCCTATAGTTTCCTCTCAGGAAAGAATCATAATGGTGAAGAAAAGACATCTACAGTTAGATTTTATCACAGAACCCCAGTCTTTAGTCAAATCCCTGAAGTTGTTACTGTTTCAAAGATTTCAGAGGACACAGCCCCTACTCAACTAGAACATATGGAATCAACCTCAGCATCAACAGTAGTTCCCCCTGTGCCTATTCCTTATAATGAGGGATCATCCATGGATCGCTGGGAAGAAAAACAAATGAATGATAGGGTAACTGAAAATGGTTTTGACCAGTATACTTCCACTACACCTTTCCCATCACAGCATCACACAGAAGTAGATTCTTTCCCTTATTCTGGTGACAAACTAGTTGAGAGAATATCCACAGTTATTTACCCTTTCCCAGGAACAGAAATGACACCAGAAAATGAAAGAACAGAAGCAAGAGACGTGACAGAAGATTATACAACTCCAGATGGGTTAGAAACAGATGACTCTCAAGGTACTACCAAGTATGAGGGTATTACAGCAGTGCATTTGACCCATAGCACTTTAAATTTGGACATAGTTACTGTATCCAAATGGTCATGGGATGATGATAATACAACCCCAAAGCCTTTAGGACCCACAGAACATATATTCTCTTCAAAGTCACCTCCTGTCTTACTCACCACTGTGGGCGTCAATGAAAAGGATAAAGAAACCCCAAGTTTCACTGATTATGGAAGAGATAAATCTAGTCTTGTCTCAGGTAGTACTAAAAAGCCACTAGAGGAATTTACTGAGGGAGGCTCAGCTGAACCTGAAAAGTCCACAGTTAGATTTCAACCAACTGCATCAACTGGTATTGCAGAAAAGTCAACTCCGAAAGATTTTACAATGGAGGAAAAAATTTTACCTATCACAAGCTTGGAAGGAGGCATTATTTATGCAACCATTGAAGGAAGTACTTCAGATGAAGATGTGGAAGTCTCTAAGCCAACATCAATCACCCCCCAATTTGCATACTCTACAGATTTAGAAGGATTGGTATTTGTTAATTACAGTAGCACCCAGGAGCCTACTACTTATGTAGACACTTCCCATACCACTGCTCTTACTGTAATTCCCAAGACAGAATGGGGAGTACTGGTACCTTTTGTTTCACCAGAAGGTGAAGTTTTAGGAGAATCCTCTCAAGATGTACACGCCATTGATCAGATTCACTTGGAGAAAACTATGACTCCTGAAACTATAAGAACAACAGAAATTATTCAAGGAACAAAGAAGGAAGGATTCCCTTGGAAGGAACAGACTCCAGATAAGCCATCTCCTGCTCTCAGCTCTACAGCTGTTGCAACAACCCCTCTGGATGAAGAAGATGGTGATGGGTCAGCTTACACAGTTTCTGAAGACAAGTTGGTCACAGATTCTCAGACAGTACCAGATTTAGAAACAATACCAATCAGAAAACTTGACCACAGTATACCTTATTCCCCAGGTGTTGTCACTGAGTATAAAGCAAAAACAGATGAAGTAGTAACAGTAATACCAACAGTGGAGTTAAAGACTTCTTTAAGTCCAGAGTCTGAAGAAAGACACGGAACAGAAAGTACTAGTTCAGCCTCTCTCAGTATCAGTAGTACTCAGTTTATAGAGGAAACCACTACTGAGATTAAAGAAAAAACATCCCTAGATTATATTGATTTAGGTTCAGGATTATTTGAAAAACCCCAAACCACAGAGTTTCCAGCCTTTATAAGCACAGTTCCCAGTGATATCACTGCTGCCTTCAGTTCAATAGACAGACTTGACACAACTCTAGCACCCAAGATGTCTTCAGTGCCCACTGAGAAGCCACCTCTCATTGATGTTGAAGCTGGTGAAGAAACAGTGAGTGACATGATCATTATTGGCGAATCAACATCCCAGGTCCCTCCCACTGCCACTGAGGATATTCTACCCAAGGAAACAGATACTGACATTGATAAAGAATATTTTACAACTTCTTCTACTCAGGCTACACAGCCAACAAGATCACCTACTACAGAAGATAAAGAGGTCATCAGTCCTCAGGCACCATCCACTACAGAAACCCCAGGGACAAAATTCCACCCAGACATAAATGTCTATATTATTGAGGTCAGAGAAAATAAGACAGGTAAGTCTTTGCTTACTAGACATACCGATCAAGGCAATCAGCACTGTATCTTGAAAATTACTTTTGGAAAAAAAAAAAGTCACCATTCCAAATGCTACCAATTAGAAGATATCTGGAGTGTGAAAAAAAATCTTATGTTTTAGCTTCATATATTTGTACAAGAATTGGAAGAATATGTTAAACAATTTGGAAGAATTAGATTCAATTTTGTTTTAGAAGTGATAAGAAGCCCTGCTTTGTCATCTAATATAACCAAATCATCATTGTTACATCACGTCCGAACATGCAGAACCAAGTGTTTTAATTTCAGTGTCTTTCATGCATTACTACTCAAGTATAGTACTAGACTGTGTTAACATTTCATTGGTCTTTAACTATTAACCTTCAGTACTTACACTGTGAACAGCTAAAATCATAATGCATATTCTGTGGGCTGGTAAACATCTAAAAGTTTGCTTGGATTTTTTTTTTCCTCTTCTAGAATTGTATAGGTTATTGGAAGATGTGGGTAATAGGTCTATAGTCTAAATGCTATTTTAGAGCAAGTTCTATCAATGTTTAGTCTGTTGTTGAGCATGTCAATGATGCACTCAATACTTAGAACAAATCTGATCTAGTTCAGTTCTAGGAAATGCTATGCTTTTTTTTGTAGCAAATACAGTTTCAGAAGGTGAGTAAGTCAGAATTCTCTTTTTCCTAAAACAAGGCTGTGACATTATTTTATGATGTAATTGGTATGTTTTTAATAGGAATGGTTGTTGTACTCCTAACTTGATCAGATATTTCACTTGTTCTCTTTTATAAAACTTTTAAAAGCCATTTCTTTGCATTACTTAATCATTGCCATTATCAAACTTGACTTATTTTTTTTCTTCAAGGTGAACTCAAACCATCTTTTAAATTTGGTAAGCTAACCTAAGAATGTATAGATCATACAGTTAGGTCGGTTCAGATTGTCTCGACGACAAGGTCAGAGTTTCAGTTGCTGTATTTTCACTTTAATTTGAGATGTAAATGATTAAAAACTTTTCTCCCTTGATATAGCTTTGAGAAGATGGATTAGATGAACATATTTAATTTGATCTTCTCTCCTACTGTTGGGATATTTTTCTTGTATGTGTTATCTCTCTCCTCAAGTTACTTTATTGGGAGGCTAATGGCTTACAGTATAGTTGTTGGCAGATGTGGAAAGTTTCTCATCTCCCTGTGATAAGTGTCTACAAAACACTCTCATCCCCAATTTAGGTTCTTTCCACCATCATCCACCAGGAACCTCAATAAGCATCTCTACTGCTTGCCTCCCCCTTCCTTCAGGGAGACCTTTTCTTTGGTACAATATACTGCAGCCAGTCTAAGTTTTACTTTTCATTTTTCTTTTCTATTGGAAACACAGGTAGCTTTCTTGTCAAGTTAACAGGTTTGCATTCTGTAGGTGGAAGCGTCAGGACTTCTACTACCCAGAAGTTTCTCAATATAAAGATGTTCTTGTGAACAGTAAATATTAGAGAAAAGAATACATTTTGAGTTTGACATTACTTTCTGATTTCCCCCCATGCAGTTGAAAGAGAACAGGACAAAAGCCTTAGTTGCTGCTAATGATGTTATTTCTTAAAAAGTATAATGTATTTCTTCTCATATTCATTCCCCCCTCTTAGATAGGGACTCAGAGAGAGAGAGGACAGTTTTTCATGTGGAAGTGAGGGTTGCAGCTGGTAAGGGTGAAAAAGAATAAGAAGATATTTCTATGAAAAAGAAAGAAAAGAAATAGCAATTTTGAAAATTAAAAAAAACCAGACTTTATAAATGTTTTTCCAAATCAGATTACTCTTTTGTCAGTGTAAGTACCAAGTAAATCAGAATATAGTAAGAAGTAAAGAAAAAAAAGTTCTGCTTTCAGTAAACACATTTATAAATGGAAATTGTGTGAAGGTTAAGATTATCACATTACACAATGGGAAAAGTGCAACTCAATCTCCCTGGAAGCAGTTGTAGCTATCAGAACAAGACAAATGAAAAAATTAATAAGTTTGCAAATGCTTACTCATAATGGAGGATGTGAGTAAAATGACCTCAAAACCATTTCTATAAAGGTGCAAATTTTATTTCAGTTGTGCACGTAACTCAGTTGGGTCTGAGAACTATGACTAGGAATTTCCTCTTCCACTTTTAAAACAGAGGACCATGATTTGAATTTTAAGTAAATTTTTGTACTTAGAAAACTCTGTGGGAAGGGAATAATCAAAGCTCTTCATAAGGACTGAATGTTTCTGTGTGGAACAGAAGGTGTTCTGTTTTTTGACTTGTTGATGGTCCATAGATAATATTTTGTGGGGGTGGTGGTGGTGGTGGTGTGTGTGTTTTAAACAGAGGACTGCTCATCTTTGGCTTCTGGTAGTGCTGAGGATTGAACCTGGAAATGTGGAACCTCTAGTACAAAATTCTTTTGCTTTCTTCTAAGCCTCCCTCTTTTTTCTATCTCCCCTCCTTCCACATCTGTTGGCCTACCATCTATATTTTTATTCTATCTATCTATCTATCTATCTATCTATCTATCTATCTATCTATCATCTATCTGTCTATCTATCTATCTATCTATCTATCATCTTCTTGGTTTGTGTTCTCAATATGCCATTCTCCTTAAAACTAAAGGTTTTGTTTGTGTTTTTGTTGTTACAAGATACCACATTTTACTCAGATTCAACTACTTATTTACATTTATTTTATCTTTTATGATAAATTTACATTTTCAGGCAATTTGAGCTTTGGTAATGAAAAATCCTAAAGTAGGCATAAAAACAATGAGTTCTAAGTCTGGTGTATACATTCATAAAAAAAAGAAAGTATGCACCTGGGATACCAACATATATATATATCACTGCACATTTTTCCAGACTGGAAAAATCTTTATTGCTTGTATGAATTTGTATAAATATACTCACAAACATAAAATAGACTTCTCCACCCACTATATTCTGAGTAAGCAAAATACCACCCATGCTACAGTAAATGAAGGCATTCATATTTTTTTTGCTGCACTCAGCAAATCATATAAATTTTGATTTTTTTTCACTACTCTGAAACATAACATGCTACTCAAGACACATTTATGTTAGATTTGCTCAAATGGATCTTAATAGCAATTTAAGGTGCTGTTGCTGGAGGGCAACTGTTGTTTATAGTTAAACAATTCTGAAGGAACTTTGTAGCTCATAAAACATTTATGAGCTGAAAAATGCTGTAGGGTATGCTTAACAGTGGTTCAGGGGATACTGAAAACATGACTTCTGTCTGTTTCAGGAGTAATTTGCACACCTGCATTCTGAGGAATTATTGAAATGTTTTCTTTGTGAACTTGTATGATCCATAGGAGTTTCTTTTTTGTTTGTTTTCATCAGAGCACTGCTCACCTTTGGTTTATGCTGGATCTAGGGATTGAACCTGGGACCTTTTGTGCCTCAGGCATGAAAACCTTTTTGCATAACCATTATGCTAGCTCCTCAGCCCTAGGAAGGGTTCTGTAAATTCTAGATTTGATTTGATTTTACTTTTTTTTTTTTTTTTATCACCAGAACTATCACTGTAGCACTATGACTACATGATTTCACTACTGGAATAGAGAGATGGTGTGAAACAGAGATAGAGAATAGAATAGGTAGGAGGTGAGGGAATGAGAGGGAAAGAGAGATGGAGAAGGAGAAATGCCACCTCATAGCTCCATTGCTCATGAGTTTCCCAGGGAAGACACTCTCTGGTGGTGGCTTCACCTCAAGCCCAGGTCTTTGCACAGAGTAGTATGTGTGCTTTTTCTGGCAAACTACACCTTGGACTTTACTCCTGTAAGCAATCTGAAATTTCACAAATTAGTATAGCAGAACTGTGAATGTTTTTAAAAGCTGGTGTGCTGTTATCTTTAATTCACAGAGTATTTAGAAAATTGTAGATAGGAGGGAATCGGGTGATAGTGTAGCGGGTTAAGTGCAGGTGGCACAAAGTGCAAGGACCTGCATAAGGATCCTGGTTCGAGCCCCCGGCTCCCCACCTGCAGGGGAGTCACTTCACAGGCAGTGAAGCAGGCCTGCAGGTGTCTATCTTTCTCTCCCCCTCTCTGTCTTCCCTTCCTCTCTCCATTTCTCTCTGTCCTATCCAACAATGACGACATCAATAATTACAACAAGGGCAACAAAAGGGAATAAGTGAATAAATAAAAATTGTAAAAAAAGAGAAAGAAAACTATAGATACCAAAAGCAAACATTTTATGCGAATACTTAAAATACCAAAAGGTGGGTTACTCCTTTTTTTTTTTTTTTCACAAGAGCACTGCCCATCTCTGGCTTATGGTGGTGCTAGGGGTTAAACTTAGGACCATTGGTGCCTCAGACATGAAAGTCTTTTTGACTTAACCATTATTTATGCTATCTTCTCAGCCTTTTTTTTTTTTTTTTTTTTACAAGTTTACACATACCACAGAGTGGCTTGATTTCATTTGTCTTGACAGCTATTTTTTGTCATTATTTCATAGCTAAACAAATATTAAGTGAAAGGCATATGCAAAACTCATACGAACTACATATATAAGTTTTAAGGCAATGATAAAATACTAATGAAATAACATTGAAGATTAATGAAATTTTAGGAAGATCATTTTAACCTTTAACTTAGAATTCATTTTGTCTGGTTTTCTGAAAACTATATCTTACAGCTTATGCCATTTATAAATAACTCCTGGGTAATTATCCCCTTGTGTATTTTTGTTTGTGCATTTGAGTTATGTAGACAAAGCAAAAGTTTATTTTCTGAATTTGATGGTGTTGGTAAGAGGAACAAGTCTAAGGGATAATGTCAATATTTACATCATTGATTGCACAATCATTTTAATTATAATGCTTATACAAGAACATCTCATGAAATATTTTAAAAATCACATTATGATAGAAATTATCACGTAGAATAATTTCCAGGTAATTTAATCAAGTACAAACACAGTATTATTCAAGTTCACCATAGTCTGAGCATACTGAAGAATGGTTTTTGATGAGTATTTGAGAAGGGAGAGCAGGAATTCCACTTTCCTGTTACATTTCCTTCACCCTGTGTGGTAAACTGTTAAGTGTGTACTTCTAAACCAAGCTAGAAAAAGAAGAATTAGAGTGCCTATTTCATTTAAAATAGAGTTAAAACAATGACTCATTCTTGAATGAAGAACTTTAAAAACATTAACTGACCAACAAGACCTTTATCTCACTACGATAGACATTTCTTGGCATTTACCATTGAATAACTTTGTGTAATGATGAACGAAGTAAAGGAAGCCTGGCTTTATTTTTATTGATGCCTATGTATTTTTCTTTTTTTAAATTTTTTAAAATTTATTATTGGGTAGAGACAGAGAGAACTTGAGAGGGGAGGGGGATCTAGTGAGTGAGAGAAAGAGATTGGCACCCCCAGCACTGCTTCACCACTCATGAAGCTTTCCCCTTGCAGGTGGAGACTGTGGGCTTGAACCCAGGTCCTTCCTCATTGTAACATGTGCACTCAATCAGGTGCACCACCACCAAGCCCCCTTTGATAGACATTTAAAGGGACATAAAGTGAACTTCATATGCCTACCGGGAAGTCGACATTCACACAATCAAATATAATTACAGAATAAAAACACACAACCGCATAGTGGGTAATGTGATATCGTAAATGGCAGGGGTAGTCTATTAAGGAAGGAACTAAGACATTTAAGGAAAGGAGAAAATATTTCATGAAGTGGGAGAAAAGTTGGTGTCTGTTGGAAGAAGTCAAACTAATTTGCTGGAAGCTAGTTATTTGCCTGTTGTTTCCTCCCAAGTTGACCTGTGAAACCTCAAGGGAAAGTAGCTAGTTTTCTAAAGATAGCTGGGATCCCTGAGTTAGGTGACCAGTTGGTGTAATGGACAAAAGGAGCCTTTGGAAACAAAACCTGGGTCTATCGGCCATAGTGTTATTTATAATATGTGTGGCCAAAAAGAAATCATTTGATTTCTTTTAAAAAAATTTTTTTTCTTTTCTTTCTTTCTTTCCTTTTTGTTGCCTTTGTTTTTATTGTTGTTGTAGTTATTGTTGTTGATGTCATCGTTGTTGGATAGGACAGAGGGAAATGGAGAGTGGAGGGAAAGACAGAGAGGAGGAGAGAAAGATGGACACCTGCAGACCTGCTTCACCGCCTGTGAAGCGGCTCCCCTGCAGGTGGGGAGCCGGGGGGCTCGAACTGGGATCCTCATCCCACTGCGCTACCGCCCGACTCCCTTGATCTCTATGGTTCTCAGTTAGTATAGCATTAAACTATGAAGCAATACTCTATGCTGTCCAGAATGTTCACAGAGGAGTGAGTTATTTTCCAGGGCCAGTGGTTACTGTGGTAACAATGTCACATACACATTGTCACTCTGTAAGTGACAGTAAATGTAAATCACTGAGCCTGGCGCAAGAGGATGACTTAGTACAAGCTAACGCCTTCTCAGCTTTAGGGTTATTTCATTATGCACTTCTGAATGTCAGACTAGTTTGGTTGTTTTTTTTACTTGATAGGTCAAACTTGAGCTATCTTAAAATTTAAAATGATATATCACAGGAAGCCAAAGAAAATTATAATATCTACGGGACTGCAGGAGCTTATGAAAAATTCCATCCCCTAGAGATTGTGCATGTCCAGACTGGTGCCATTTTTGGTAGAATTCAGAAGCAATTGTAGCCCTTATTTAAAATGTAAATATAATATTGATTCTGTAGTACCAAAGTATAGAATTAATTAGCTTTCTGCTCCTTTTTGTGTGTGAGAGTCAGACTAAAGATTACGATAACTACCAATTTAGTATTGTTATTTCAAAGAATGATATCATTTTGACAATTCTTAATACATTTTCTCCAGGTACTGGCTTCAGACTCATCTTGCATATTCATAGAATACAAGGGCATTCCCTGCTGCCTTTGTGCTGTTGTCAAGGAAACTATCTAGTTTCCTACACAGGGATTACATTCTTCTGTTTTAGTAGATCTTACATCATTGATTTGTGCAATGAATAAAAATTGTATTTATGGGATCAGACAGTGTTCAAAACTTCTGGGTGGGGGTAGGGCATACATAGCAGAAAGATGGTCTTAGTGAGAGAAAAATAGAAATAAATGGATGGGAAAGGAATAGTCTTTTAGATTTTCTTTTGTTGAAAACTTCATGTCTCTAAAAAGACTTTGAATTTTATTGTTAGTTTGAAAAAAGTCTCGAACATCATACCTCAGTGAGGTCACTTTCTCATTCATAAGAACAACAGTCAGTGTCTTTTTTCATTGATAAATTCAACTTGAGGGATGGAACTGTGGTTGGGTTGAGGGTTGGAGAAGTTGATGTGCCAAGCAGATATTGTAAGAAGTTTTAGAAAAGACAATTTGGAGGAATGAGGGCTTCAACAATGATGCAAGTACAATGGTGGGTTTGTGAAACATTGCAAGATAGGAGTGTAGGAATCGTCTTGAATACAAGTCTGAGAAGAGAAAGAGGATTTTGAGATGGAGCTGCTAGGCTTCTGTGCACAGTTGCAGAGAATGGTAAAACAGAGAACTCAAAGCAGTGACTAAGCATCAACCAGCTTGAGTGTTTGGACTTTCAGTTGAAGAGTTTAGATGTCAGAGGTGAACAGAAACTAGTTCTAACTGATTTTTGAAAAGGAATGGCATATGAAAATATAATGGAGTTTGATTATTTTGATTATGCTTACCAGAGTAAACAAGGAGGTGAAAGGCAACTACTGGAGGCTTTTGTTCCTATGCAGCATGTGGAGAATGGAAACATAAACTTGCAAAGTAAAAAAAAAAAAAAAAGACAAACCAAATTATCTCTAAGACCTTGTGAGAAGTATGGTAGTTGTTAGTAATGATTATGCTGGGGAAGTGGCATGAAATTTTGGTGTCATATTCAACGTGGAACTATATCTGCAATCTTATAATCATGTAAGCTATTATCTGATTTGAGATTAAAAAAAAAAGGGGGGGTCAGATGGTGGCACACCTGGTTCAGTGATCACATTACTGTGCTCAGGGACCTGGGTTCAAACCCCTGGTCCCCACCTGCAGGGGGAAAGCTTCATGAGTGGTGAAGCAGGACTGCTGGCTTCTCTCTGTCTCTTTCCCTCTCTATCCCCCCCTTTCCATTTCTCCCTGTCTCTAGTCAATAATGAATAAATGAATAATTTTTTAATAAGAGAGGAAAATAATGTTTGTAAAGTTTAGCTATCTAGCTATCATCTGAGCTTCTCAGAAGAGAACCATGTATGTATCTATTTATGAGAATGAATATTCTTGACTATAGTTAATCTTTTACTTACATTTTAAATCCTTGATTTTGACCAAGCCATTGTTTCCTTGTGTTAAAATTATCAGCTACTCATCTCCCTCTTTCTATCTCTTTGTTTATCTACGTTTTATCTATGTACAGAAAGCTTCAGATATGTTAAAGAACTAAAATTGAAAAACAAGACTTGAGAGATAGCACATCCCTTGGGAGTGAGCACCTTACATTTAAGGCTCTGGTTTCAACCTACATGAAGGAACTATGGTGGATAAGCTCTGTGGTGTCTTTCCCTTTCTCTCCATCTCTCGCGCTCTCGCTTTCTCTTTACCTGAAATAGAAAGAATGGAATTGTTGACCCTGGAGTGATAGAATAGCATATGTGTGATACCCTGATATTACAGAAATTATTTTTTAAGATGCAGGAGATAGTCAAAGTACTACCCTATGATTGGCATTTGTTTATTCTGCTTTTAAGAAAACATTTAGAACCCTAAATAACTTAGATTTGACTTCTCTTTTACACAATTCATTATTATTTTTTAATTCATTTTTTAATATGTATTTATTTCCTTTTGTTGCCCTTGTTATTTTATTGTTGTAGTGAGTGTTGTTGTTATTGATGCCATTGTTGTTGGATAGGACAGAGAGAAATGGAGAGAAGAGGGGAAGACAGAGAGGGGGAGAGAAAGACAGACACCTGCAGACCTGCTTCACCGCCTGGGAAGCGATCCCCCTGCAGGTGGGGAGCCGGGGGCTCGAACCTGGACCCTTGCGCTTTGCACCATGTGCACTTAACCCACTGCACTACAGCCCAGCTCCCACAATTCATTATTTTTACTGTTCAGAAATGCTGAAATTTCCCAGAATGACTCATATACTCTCTAAGGAAAGTAGAATTTATCAAGTCCTTTGGGCTTTTTCTTTAAGTAAGAAGAGCCCACACTCAGTGTTGGCTCCTTCTCACACTTAGGTCAGAGAAATGTATCTGCACATACTCTTTTCACTTGGAAGCATAGCGTTAAAGGATTAGCTGAAGATGGGAAAACACATGATTCTTATTTGTCATTCTAGATCATGCCTGCCTCTTAAAAGTGAAATCATTAAAAATACTTATATACTTCATATATGCAATTTTCCCATGTTTAAGTGAAAGACATTAATGTCTTGGGCGGGGGTAGATACCATAATAGTTATGCAAAGAGGCTCTCATACCTGAGGCTCCAAAGGCCCAGGTTCAATTCCCTGCATCACCATAAGCCAAAGCTAATCAGTGCTTTGGCAATAAATAAATGAATAGATAAATAAATAAATGTAATATCTTTTGATAATTTTTGACATGATAGTTTTTATATCCAGTGAAACCTAATAAGAATTGAATGTGGGGCCGGGTGGTGGCACACCTGGTTGAGCGCATGTGTTACAATGCACAAGGACCTGGGTTCGAGCCTCAGTCCCTACCTGCAAGGAGAAAGCTTCACAAGTGGTGAAGCAGTGCTACAGGTGTCTGCTTGTCTCTAGTAGTATTGAATTTTCCTTCAGATTTCCAGGTTTAGCTCAAGCTTGTGTGGTACCTATGGGATAAAGCTAAGAACTAATCGTGTCACTGTTTCAGAGGGCAGGAAAGCAGGAATGAAAATCTCCAGGCTTCTTTCTGTTCTGTTTGGTAGTTAGCACAGTCACAGACACTAGTGCATATTGCTGTGATATTGGGAGCAGGACTTTCTTGTAGGAAAACTTAATTTTACTGTGACAGTCAAATCCCAGAATTTCCTTCTCCCCAGCGCCCAGATAAGGAGGTTTTCTGATGGTAGAAAAGATGTTTGGGTGCAGTTATGGCTATCTGTGGCACTTGAAATTCTAGGGAATATTGTGAGCGTATGTATTACTTAAGCTATGTTCGCTCAAGTGTTTAGATGCAGCTACTCAACTTCCTTTGGAGAAACTACAACTGACCCACTTCACCTCTCAGGAAAGACAAAGGGGTCAAAGACTCTTCTTTCCTGGTACTTTGCACTGAGCTGTCCCTGTTTAGAGAACTCCCAACTCCTAATGCAAGGCTTCCTCCTCTCAAGTCTGGCTTGTGCCTGTGACCTGTGCAGCTTAGTCTTAGGTTACTGTTGTTTTCGTTAGGTTACTGTTGTTTTAGAGAGGGCCTGCCATTGCACTGGGAAAGGGTTATAAAGAGACATCTCACTTTTTAAAAATAGACTTCTTTAGACGGATAAATAGCAAGAGATCAAAAGGAATCTCATCTCTTCATTGAAAAGAAACTTTACATCAGGCTCAACCTGACGCTGTTGGCTATGGAAGAAGGGCAAACGCTAGAAGAAGAATTGAAAAGAAGGTGCCTAAGCTTCCTCTTGCATGGAGAATAAGAATGACATTTTCCCATTAGATTCAGTCCAATAGCCTTACTCGTTTTTTTTTTTCAGATGACACAAAGATAAATCCCCACATTTCATAATTACAATGCATATATATCTGATTCCTTATTTCTTTTTAAAGATGTTTTGTTAAGCAGGGTGATGTTTTCAGAGCCGATTTCTTTCATCTTCGATTGGGTGTGTTTTTATTATTGTAAATATACAACAGCAAACATGTCTCATTCTCATGATGCTCAGAAGGGTTGTAGGATTTAATGTGAAAAACTTTCGATCCTTTGTGTGTGTGAATATAATCAGCCAGACTTACTATCAAATTCTGTCATACATTGCCAAATCTACCATTTAAGTATTGTGAAAACTCTTTGTTTTTTTCAGATCGAATGAGTAATGTAATTGGTCATCCAATAGATTCAGAATCTAAAGAAGACGAACCTTGTAGTGAAGAAACTGATCCAGAACACGATCTAATTATCTCTATACCTCACATCATTGAGATAGATCTATACCCCAGTGAAGAAGATGAAGGGGGAGATGAAGACTGTGAAAATGCAACTGATGTCACAACCACCCCATCGGTGCAGTATATAAATGGAAAGCATCTAGTCACCACTGAGCCCAAGCAACAAGAAGTGGCAGAAGCTAGGCGTGGCCAGTTTGAAAGTGTTGCTCCTTCTCAGAACTTTTCTGACAGCAGTGAAACTGAGAGTCACCCATTTGTTTTAGCTGAAACTGGATTATCTACCGCCGTGCAACCCAACGAATCCAAAGAAACCACAGAGTCCCTTGAAATAACATGGATACCTGAGACTCATTCTGAAACAGCAGAACAGTTTTCAGGTGGTGAGCCTGATGCTTTTCCTACAGTTCTGTTCCAGGAGGGAGAAGCCACAGAAAGGCCAGAGTCAACCACCAAGAGCGGTCGTGAACCGGATAATCTGGTGCACGAACAGACTCATCCTGTACCTTTGTTTTCTGACGAGTACTCTGGAGACTCCTCAGAAATATCAATTTCAAGGACAACTGAAGTAACCTTTGGCGAGGAAGCAGAAAAAAGTCCTTCTGCCACGCATACTCCAAGTAGATTTTCAAGTTCAGTGTCAGTAAATACTTCAGAGAAAGTATCAGCCACCTTAACAGGAAACTCATGGTCTGAAGATCTAGTGCCCACTGTAGAAAGCTGGGTGAAAGCAACTCCTGGTCAAACTATAGGATGGTCAGGGACTCCCTCAATGTTAATACCAGAGGGCTCTGGAGATGTAGAAGATGATAAGGATAAAATATTCACCATCATAACTGATTCGTCACAGAGAAATACCACAGATACACTTGTTGCTTTAGATGCTAGCAGTGCAGTGATCCCAGAAGATCATTTTTATTCCATTTCTGAACAACCTTCTACGGAAGTTATGCCAACCAAATTTGTAAGAAAAGCAGACACTTTTGAGTGGGTTTTCAACACATCTACTGAGGGGAAGGAAAAAGAGGATGAGGGGGTGGGAACTACAACTCTGCCTTCTACCGCTGAGGTGTATTCACCTACACAGAGATTAGAGCAATTAATTTTACCCTTTGAATTAGAAAGCTCAAATGACACAACACCTAGTGATTCAGCATCTGTTACCAGAAAAGATTTTATGTCCTTGACAACACCTACACAGTCTGAAAGGGAAATGACAAGTTCCACATTTGTCTTCACAGAGGCAAATGTCTTAGACAGTGTGGGGACACAGTCTTCTGTGCTCAAGATTAGCAGTCAGCCTGGCACTCATGAAGCACTGACCTCTCTGTCAGGTAGCCCCTTTATGGAGCAGGGCTCAGGAGAAATAGCTGGTGAGCCAGAAACCACCACTACTGCTTCATTTCCATTAAATTTAGACCCTGGGTTTCAAACCAAAAAAGTAGTTGGAACTTTGCCTTCCCAGGTGGAAGCTATATTCCCTTTTGAGCCAACAGGACTAGCTTCGACTACTGCAACAGATAAAGAAATTACTGAATTCATAAGCCCAACACCCAAGGGAATTTTAACATCAAATGTATTAGGAGAGTTTCCTGAGGGGGCAGAAATAAAGGAATTTTCTACAGATTTGCCAATGGAGGAAGATTTCAGTGGTGACCTTAGAGAATACACAGTTTCTCGTCCCATACCAAAAGAAGAAACAGTAATTCCAGAAAGCTCTGGAGATGCAGCATTTATGGATACCCAGAATCTACCATCTGTAATACCTACTTCAGATTCCATCAGTCACAAAGCTGACTTGGAAAGACCTGGTAGTACCTTGGTCAGCTCTTCAGCCTTTCCTTGGGAAGAATTCACAGCCTCAGCTGAAGGTTCAGGTGAGCCACTGGCCTCATTCAATAGCTCTGTTGAACAAGTGTTTCCTAGTGCTGTGGGAGATATTTCTGGTACAGATCCCTCATCTCTTGAACAAAGACCAGCAGAAGTAGATGCTATGAATGATGGTAATAAAAGTTCAACCATTTTACCGAGAGCTAAAGTTGAAGGCACTGAAGCCCCAATAGACATGGAGGATATAAAAGTTTATAGTACAGTCTCAGTGGACTTTCCTGAAACTATTCAGCCAGCCAAATTATGGTCCAGCCAAGAGGTCAGCCCTTCAGGACAAGGAGCTGAGAGCAAAATAGCATCAGAGAAAACAATTCATGAACAAAAACTTGTTGACTCTCCCCAAAGCTCTTTCCCACCAGAACAAGCAATTTCTGATTCACAAACATTTGTAGAACCCAAACTCCGAGCCACAGATTTTCCTATATTAGCAACAAAGACAATGCACCATACTGATGAGGAAAGAAAATATGGAGGCATTTCCCTGGTTGATGTGTCTCCTCCAGATGCAGACACTGAGGACTTTAAGTCCTACCATGTTCTCCTGGAAGCTACTGAAAAATCCCAGTTCTTTTTAGTTACTACCTCAGCAACTGAATCTACACCAACTGAAAGTGTAATTACAGACTCCTCAATCAGAGAAGAAGAAAGTATAGAACCCGTCTCCAAATTTACAAGCCCAATCATTCATGAGTCAAATACTGATCTCTTATTCTCTGGATTAGGATCAGGAGAAATTTTGTCTACTACAGAATCAGTGAGCGTTACTGAAATGGAACAAATCATTCACACAATATCTCCCCAGGCCTCTCAAGTGGAGAGTTCAGAAACAAGTATCTTAAATGATAACACCAAAGACTATGAAAGAACAAAAAATGTGCCACATGATTTTACACCATTTGATTCCAGAATAGAAAACCTCTCTGAAAATAGTGAGGCAGCATCCAGCACAACCCTGCTAAAAGTTTTAAGTGATACTCGAGTACAAGGCACCACAATTGCGCCAACCTCTTTCTCCACAGACACTGAACAGAAGCTAGAGCAGAACTTCAGTTGGACAGAATCAGTCCAGACTAGTAGGCCACAACCTGTGACTGAACAAATTTCTAATGAGAATTCTTCAGCAGCAGAAGATGAAGAAACAGCCACCTCTTCCACAGATTTTTTCACTAGAATTTATGAACTTGGTTGGATGAAAGAGTTTGTTACATCAGCACCGAAACCATTCAACTTGTTTTATGAACATTCTGGAGAAGGATCTGGAGAAGTGGATAAGGTCAATTTACCTCACCCTTTTGGAACTGCTGAAGCCAGTATGCAAAGAAGCACCACTTTTGAATCTGATATGTTAGAAAAACATCCTGAGGTTTCAAGTGCCAATGCTGTTACTTTTGATGGGTTCCCTACAGTTTCAGTCATCCTACCTCTTCATTCTGAGCAGAATGTAAGTTCTCCTGATCCAACCAGCACATTGTCGAATACAGTGTCATATGAGAGGTCCACAGAAAGTATTGGAGGTACTCTCCAAGATCACTTGAGTGGACTTACAACTTCTACCTTAAAACCTGACAAAAGAAAATCCACTGAAAATATTATTATAGATTTGGACAAAGAGGACAAAGATTTAATATTGACAATGACAGAGAGTACCATCCTTGACATTCTACCTGAACTGACATCCGATAAAAATACCATCATAGATATTGATCACACTAAAAGTGTAGATGAAGATATATTTGGAATGCAAACAGACATAGATCCAGAGGCACCATCAGAACCACATAGCACAAATGAAGAAATTCCTCAACTTCAAGAGGAATATGAGGCAACTGTAAATCTTTCTTTCACTGGGGAAAATTTTGAGGGCTCTGGTGATACTCTTTTCCCTGGCTACACTCAGAATGAATCTATGGCTTCTGAAGATGAGAGCCAAACAGACCACATGGATGTCTTCTTCACAACCGGGGTTCCTGTTCTTAGTACAGAAACAAGAATTTTGCTTTCCACAGCAACATCCCTGCCCACTTCTAGTCAGTCTGTCACACTTACTCCAAAGATTGAAGAAACAAAAATGGAAGCAAAACCACTAGATGACATCTTTGAATCAAGCACTTTGTCTGATGGTCAAGCTATTGCAGATCAGAGTGAAATAATATCAACATTGAGCCACTTGGACAGAACACAGGATGAGAATGAAGAAAAGAAGCATGCAAGCCCCTCTTTTCAGCCAGAATTCTCTTCAGGAGCCGAGGAGTCACTGATAGATCCTACTCCTGATGTAAGTATTGGTGGTATTCACCTTATGACTCAGAGTTTAACAGAGGAACCAAATGTGAGTTTCACAGAGACACCAAATGTGACTGAGGAACCCAGTCTCCCAGATTTTACTGATACTCCACCAGTTGTTTCAGCTTTTGAAAAATTGTCCTCTCAGACACCATCATTGCCATTCACAATCCATTTAGACAGTGGATTCTCTGATCACTCAGAGAACACTCAGCCAAGTGCTCTGCCAAGTACAGACATCAAGGCACCCCACATATCTCCAGGAAAACATACAAATGTTGAAACTCCTTTCAAATCATCCACTGAACTGTACTTTCACAAAACTGAGGTTCCACCCTCATCTCCTAATGCAAAACCATCAGAAGATCAAAATAAAGATAGGTTCTTAGAACAAAAGGAAGCTTTCCCCACAGAACTAATTAAAGAAGGAACAGAGATTTCCCCAGACCCCCACAGTGACACCAGTGTTCACTTTTCCGGAGAAACAACCAAGGTATTTCCTAGCCTTGGATCACCCAAGGCTCAAACTGTTATCCTAACTACAGGTAAAATTAAATCAGAAAATGCTACCCTCTGGCCAGATTCTGCTTCTGCTTCTGTGATCTTTCTTACTGAGTCCAACATAGTGCCTCAGCCCAGTCCACAGACTTCTGAGTGGTCCACCATTCCTTCTTCTCAAGAAATAAACCCCGAAACACAATCAGTTTTGATCAAAGAGGAAGATTCCACAGTAGCAGCACCAGAACAGCAAATGTCAGTGAGAATTGTTGGTTCCAATAACCAGGCTACAGTAAATACTTTGACGTTACATACTGAGCTTACAACACCATCATTTTCCCTTCTGGAAACTTCCAATGAAACCGGTTTCCTGATTGGCATGAATGAAGAGTCAGTGGAAGGCACAGCGGTTTACTTACCAGGTAAGGTCACAGCATTTGTAAATCTGTTTCCATGTTTGGAAACAGTCCTCTTCCTAACATATACACATGTATATATATGTCTATCTTTTCTCATGTTAAATTGATGGAGATTTTTGTATTGTTCACATAACAGGACAGGCCATAGTACTGCGTCTACAATGAGGTAAAGTAAGTAAGTATAGAGCACTTCAAGGCTTTATAGATGTTCTTTATATTTCTCTGGGAATATAATTGAATGGAGTTAATGGAGTAAAGCTTCAAGTTGGTTTGACTCAGGCTGAAGTGTTGCTTTGTCACATATGATATGTCTCAGTTTTAGAAACACACACACAGACACACACACACACAATCCTTCTGAACAAAGCTTCACTTTGGCAAGTGCTGTTATCACAACGTGAAAATCTGTTATGCCTTGAGAGCTTGAGAGTAGTGTACAGCCCTAATAAATATTTCAAAAAGCTTACTTAGCATCAGTTATCAGCTCATATGTTTATGCCATTTTCTTCATGGAGATAGCAGTTAATCATACTTGGCATACATTCATACTCTCCCTGTAGTGAAAGAATGCTTTTATATGTTTTTTAAATATTTCATTTATTTACTTATCTGATTATTTATTTGGATTGAGGCAGAGAGAAATTGAGCAAGGGGGGTAGAGAGGGAGAGAGCTAGAGAGACACCTGTGATATTTCTCCACTAGTCATGAAGCTTCCTCTTGCAGTGGGAATAAGGTTGACTTGAACCCAGGTCTTTGATCATTGTAATACATGAACTGTACCTGATATACCACCACCTAGCCCAAGAAAGGGAAAAACCCTATTTCATCTGATCTGCAAAAAAAGACTACAAACTGCATACTGTTATACCCACTTAAAAGGGCATGATGGCTGGTTCAGGGAAGTTCTATAATTGCTCTGGGTTAGATAGACACACACATAGTGACAAAAGTGGGATTTGAACCCTAATCAGCTTGACTCCAAAACCTGTTGTCTCTTCACTGCTTTTTCTGGTTTCCTACTAAAAATGAAAATTAGCAAATGTTGTTTAGAGATACATGCTCCAGGAATCCTGAAATATTTGCTTTGTATCTTTAGCTCAGCCAGATAATGTTGAGTACTCTGCTTCAGTGGTGGTTTCCAGGAACGTTATTTAAGTAATAATGTTAGTGAAATCTACAAGTAGCCATTCTCACCATGTTGCTGTGTAGGAAAAGAAAGCAACCAGTTTTCTAAGGATTTGTGTTATTTGAAAATGTTTCAAACAATTCAATATATTACGTGGATGGTGATATTAAGATTAATTCATCTGACCATATCAACATTAGTTTTGTGCTTCTAATACTTCAGCTTGATGTGCTTTCAGATAGAATTTGAAAATAGTAGTAACTTTTGATAAATGACTTGAATATTTTATGAATAAAATTGATCAAATATGGTAGATGTTGTTTGTTTTCATTCTAATCTGTAAATGACAATCTAGTAATCTGGCTAATACTTATTCCTTTGTAATATAGTTGTAATACGCTTTAGGTTGGTAAAAACATGATCTAGAAATCATTCATAATAGCTACATACATATGGAAGAATTAGAAATGGCTGGTGAAGAAATATTTGAACAACTTAACTCACTTACCGTGCTTATCAAGATTAGAGTTTGCGTCTAACTGCAAAATAGTTACTTCAGATTAATTCAGTAAACAGCATCTAGTACTGCATTGCCCAATCTGTGGGTTGCAGATTCTACTTTCAAAGATCAATGTAGATTACTACTTAGGGAAAAAGAAATTTCATAAAGTCAGAACTCTTCATTGAAACATTTAAAGTTCACAGAAAGACCCATGTTTTCTGCCAAGTCCTTGTCTCATAATCTCAGCATGGTGTCTACTGTCTCTGGTGAGAATAATAATAGTAGCTTTTGCATTTGTGTGATGCACCTTTCACTGAGCACTTTCACATAAGTGTGGTTAGGTTTTTGCATTAATGGCAACACGTGGAAATGTTGTGATTGTGGTTTTGTTACAAAGGCGTTGAGTGTGCTTCAAGAGCGTAATCAAATTTGGTTTTCACAGAAGATCTTAAATAGGTTTAGGAGAGAGAGTTTTAGACAAATTGCACTAGTTCTAGATGAAGTAGATCTAAGCATCTGAAGGGACCTCATTATAAAGGTGACCCCACTCCATGTCCTCTGTCCTGTCCATACGGAGGTATCAAGTCTTTCTGGTAGTTCAGAATTACTTAATACTCTAATAGTTATAATTAGGCTCTGACCTGAGGGGAAGGAGGGCTCAGCTACCTCCTATATCAGTACCTTGCTTATATTCATATTTCCTTCAAAGTTATGACTATTATTTCATGTATACTTTATTTATCAGGTTGTCAGAAAAGTCATGACATATATTTCTATGCAAAAATGTGAAATGTGTTGTGACTTTTCCAATAACTTAAATACTTCAAACTATTTTTTTCTTCAAACAAGTTTTTTTTTCTTTTTTATTTGATAGGAGACATAGAAAATGAGAGAGGAAAGTGGGGGGGGGGAGAGAGGGAGAGAGAGGGAGGGAGGGAGAGAGAAAGACCTGCTTGTGAAGCTTTTCCCCTGCAGATAGGGAGTGGGGGAATAAAACCCAGGTTCCCTCCAATGATAATATGTGTGTTTAACCATGTACATCATGCTTGGCACACTTTCTAAAAAACTTTTAACTCTCATTTTATTTCTTGGACATTTTGAAATATAGGCAACTTGTGAAAGCAATCAAATACTTGATATAAGCTACCTATTAATTTAATGGCAATTATTCAAGCAGTATTATAGAATGAAATCTATGTCTCAAGTGCTATAAACCTGTTTGCAATCAGAAAATATTTTTTAAAACCTGCCTTTCCTCATAAATTTGTGTCTCTGGCCTTTATGTCTATTTGCCGGAAATGCTGATTATTTGTGTGTGTGTTTTAATGAGAAAACTAATAAACTTTTGGGGTGTCATTTTAGGTGAGGCTTTTTTTTTTTTGTATTGGGTTTGTTTTATAAGGTAGCGTTTAATCCATATGTTGCTTTTCTTCAAGTATTATTTAAAGGAGTACATTTGGGACGTGATTTTGGAAAATGCATATTAATGTAGCAGAAGAGACTTCAGTGCACACTGTGGAAGAAAAAGTTTCTGAGCATTAAGTGGTAAAAGGCAATAATAATTCAAATGATGGTAACAAGCCAATCTGCTAAAAAGAATGCATGTTCTGTGTATCCAAGCCATTTCACATGAACTAACCTTGTTTAAAAGAATACATTTTCCATTCACTGTGCACATACATGTAATCATTTTTGACTAAAATCAATCACCATTATCATGCCAACTAAATCTGCAGTAGATTATATTAGTTGCCAGATATTGTACAAAAAAAATCATCTTAAAGTCATTGAATTCCAGAAATGAATGTATGTAACAATTAGTTACAATGCCAAAAAAAAAAAAAATCACTCCAGACAATGAATTTTTAAATGTAGTAACTCTAAATTGCTGTGGTAAAAGCTTATACTATGGTAGGAATTTATGCTAAAATATACTGAACTACACTGAACTTAAGCGATGAGCCTAATTGCTTTTTAAAATTTTTTTTTATTTTCCTGAACTTGGCAGGACCTGATCGTTGCAAAATGAATCCGTGCCTCAATGGAGGCACCTGCTATCCCACTGAAACATCCTATGTGTGCACCTGTGTGCCGGGGTACAGCGGTGACCAGTGTGAACTCGGTAAGATGGCCTCGTGAAAGACTGGAGTTCATCTGTAGAAGCTATGTTGTGGAAGGATTTAGATTACTAGGTGCAGTCAAAGGCATTCCAGAGACATGCATGAGTACATAAATTATCTGTGACATGAAGTTCAAAGTGTAAGTTAAGAAAGGTCTGGGAAATGGGGAAAGGTGTTTACTTAATGGGGGGGCTGGGCGGTGGCGTACCGTTGTAAGCACACATAGAACCAAGCCCAAGGACCCATGCAAGGATCACGGTTCGAGTCCCTTGCTCCCTACAAGTGGTGAAGCACATCTGTAGGTGTCTTTTTTACTCCTTCTTTATCTTCCCCTTCCCTCTCTCAATTTCTCTCTGTCCCATCCAAAAAAAAAAATGGCCACAGGAGCAGTGGATTTATGGTGTAGGTACCAAGCCTCAGACATAACCGGGCAGCCAAATATATATAAAGTTTCTTCTGGACAGCTCAGTAAAACAGATTGTTGCCACCTTCCCCATTCCTGATCTATTTTATCTTCTGGTCTGGTGCGAGCTAAGGTTCTTTCTTTGTCTCCTCCTCTTCTTTATTCTATCTTCTCCTTCTCCTCCTCCTCCTCCTCCTTCTGTCTCTCTCTTCCTCTCTCTCTCTCTTTTTCACAACCAAACTTGAGGTCTGTTGCATGAACTCTACCAATAAGACATTTCCTTCATCTAGTTTTCTCAGCTTAGTAAGAGAGACTGTACTGATATGAGGCAATGTTCTCCCGTCCATAGTGTTCTACTGATTTTTCATCTTTGTTGTTCTTATGTGGTGCTGGGAATTGAATCCAGGGCCTTGGAAATGCAGGGCAGTTAACCTCTGGGAAGGGGGAGACAGAGATAAAGAGAAAGAGAGATACCTGTAGCACTGCTTCACTACTGATGAAACTGAAGCTCCCTCCTTCCTCTTCCTTGTGCACTGTAATGTGTGTGCTCCCCCTGGGAAGCCAGCCACCTGTGTTTTTAGCGTTCTGTAGTGACACTGACATTTTCAGGTCTAGGTAGCACACTTTGAGAATCAAAACTGTCTGCAATAGGGCTGTGGGGGGTGTTCGGAAACCTCGGAATAAAAGTATCATGACTTCTACGATGACATAAAAGACAACGTCAATCTGTAGAGTGAAAGGGGATCTCCTGGAGGGTTGGGTCCTGAGGCAGTGGAACCAGATGAGTATTCTCAGGGTCTCGCAAATGAGCTAAACAGAGCATTGAATCAGGACTGAATGAGGCTAAAGGGATTCTTCATGGTTTTAGAATGCTCATTTCACTTCAGAGCTCCGGAGACAATGTCTCTCCTCTGAATATCACTGGCATTTTCTTAGAGTTGTCAGCTTTAATAAGTAGAATGCGACTATGACCCACAATAGTCAACGACTGCCACCTCTCCAGATTCAAAGGAGGTCTTGAAACTTTACATCAGGCTCAACCTGATGCTGTTGACTGGCTACGGAAGAAGGGCAAACGCTAGAAAAAGAAGTAGAATGCCCTTTTATTTTTTAAATATATATCTTATAACTTATTTACCTTTTTGTTTTTTTGCCTCCAGGGTTATTGCTGGGGCTTTGTGTCTGCACCATGAATCCACTGCTCCTGGAGGCTTCCCCCGCTTTTGTTGCCCTTGTTGTTTTATTGTTCTAGTTATTATTATTGTTGTTATAGATGTTGCTGTTGCTGGATAGGACAGAGAGAAATGGAGAGAGGAGGGGAAGACAGAAAGGGGGAGAGAAAGATAGACACCTGCAGACCTGATTCACTGCTTGTCAGGTGACCCCCCTGCAGGTGGGGAGCCAGGGGTTCAGACAGGGATCCCTATGCAGGTTCTTGCACTTCATGCCATGTGTGCTTAACCTGCTGCACTATCACCCAGCCCTCATAGTTTATTTACTTTTATAAGAGAAACACAGTGAGAGAAATCACAACATGGCTCTGTAACCAAAATGCCATTTTATTTAAGAAGGAGGCCAGTTAAATTTGAATTTCAGATAAGAGATTTTTTTTTTTTTACCTTAGATGGTCCTTTAATATAATAGTGGATTGATTTACACTTAAAAGATTTTTAATCTGAAATTCAGATATAACTGCCTATCTTGTGTGCTGTCTGCTGAGTTCATACTAAATAAAGTCCTCTGGCCCTTTTTGAAAGTCATTCTGTGAAATTGAACACTTTTGTTTCAGATTTTGACGAATGCCACTCTAATCCTTGTCGAAACGGAGCCACATGCATTGATGGGTTTAACACATTCAGGTGTCTCTGCCTTCCAAGCTATGTTGGTGCACTTTGTGAGCAAGGTAAGAGCCAGTTCAACTTGACAGCTCTTATAAACAGAGTTTCCAGATAGCCTGTTGTCATAATGATGTGGAGTCTTAGCAACTTTGCTAACACTTCATTTTCTTTCTCGCAGAGGAAAGTTATAGGTGATGTCAATACATCAGCTTTTCCTAAATGTCCATAATTAATAGCACCAGAACAATACTACTAACTTGGTTAATATTATTATTAATACTTTTGCTGATAAACTGAAATTGCAGATAGGCACACTGAACTGGATTTGAGGCTAGCTAGTTAACAAAAGGTACACTGTTGTCTGTATTTTCTCTGGGGACAAGCTAGACACTGACCTTAATCCATATGTGTGACTTGTACTAAGAAGTATTGAGTTTATTGTTAGTTGGCTTTATTCATATACCAATTAATTCTTAACACTCACTGAGATTTTTGTTTTGTTTTGTTTTGTTTTCATACTCAACCATCTCTGGAGAAAGAGTTGATACAGTTGTTAGACTACATCAACTTTGCTTGGCAAACAATAAACAAGTATTTCAAACCTGTCCTCTGGGGAATTTTCCTATTGATAAAACATCTACTTGCTTTATTTGTTTTACCCTGAATGAAAAACTGTGCTCATGAAGCCTTGAATAGTGTGACTCCTGTGATTTGCATTTTATGACCAAGCTGAGAGTGAATTGATTTAATTAATTAATTTTTACCAGAGCACTGCTCAGCTCTGCCTTATGGTGGTACAGGAGTTTGAACCTGGGACTCTGGAGCCTCAAGCATGAGAGTGTCTTTGATAACCATTATGCTATCTGCCCCTCCCTGAGAGGGAATTTCAGGTGGCTAGTCTATCAATCAGTAACAGACTGGATGCCTAGCCTACTCAGTTTTGAAAGATCCATTACCTCTACTTAAAGTGGTTTGTTTTTAACAAAAATTCTTAATGCCAAATTTCCACTCCACAGGACAGATTGAAAATGTATTAAATACTTAGATACTGGCCTGGTCCCACATTCTGTTTTAAAGCGTTAATCTTGGCATGACCCATGACCGCAGTTTAAACAAATGCCAATTGCCATGCCCCCTGAAGAAGGTGAGTAATAGTTGAGTTTTTAGGGAGGCTTTCTTCTCTCTTTACTGCTGATATCTGTTTGTTTAAGGCTCAGCATAATCTTTGAGAAGCAATGTGTACATCCTTCCTGATGGATTCAATGATAATAGAACCTTGGATGGGACCTTAGAGCCAGTAACTTTCCCCCTCTCTTTCAAAAAATAAAAAGAAAAGCTTAATTTTTTTTCCTTTCATTTCTAGTGTCACCTAGCTATCAGATATTTCTCTCTTCCCTTCCCTTCCCTTCCCTTCCCTTCCCTTCCCTTCCCTTCCCTTCCCTTCCCTTCCCTCTTCTCCTCTCCTCTCCTCTCCTCTCCTCTCCTCTCCTCTCCTCTCCTCTCCCCTCCCCTCCCCTCCCCTCCCCTCCCCTCCTCTCCCCTCCCCTCCCCTCCCCTCCTCTCCTCTCCTCTCCTCTCCTCTCCCCTCCCCTCCCCTCCCCTCCCCTCCCCTCCCCTCCTCTCCCCTCCCCTCCCCTCCCCTCCCCTCCCCTCCCCTCCCCTCCCCTCCCCTCCTCTCCTCTCCTCTCCTCTCCTCTCCTCTTCTCCCTAGAAATACCTCCTCTCCCCCTCCTCTCCTGTCCTCTCTTTTCCTCTCTTCTCTTTTCTCCTCTCCTCTCTTCTCCTCTCCCCTCTGCTCCCCTCTCCTCCCCTCTCTCCTCCTTTCCTTTCCCCTCCTTTTTCTTGTCTAAACTTAAAGCAAGTCCAGCTTTCATTCATGCTACTTGCAGAGAAACAGTAACCCCAGTCTGTTTACCAGATGCAGCTGTGCTCCTATGATTTACTGCCAGGATACCAAAAGATTTTTTTTCTCCTTTTTTTCAGGTTGCCTAAGAACAAATGTTTCCTTCATTAATAGCAGCTCTGTTGTCTAAATAGTTTTCTGTCCAAATTTTCATGATGACTGTGTCATTATTTCTTCAGCTGACCTTTTCTATTCTCCTTGTTAGTAACTTTCCAATTCCCATTAACTCTGGATCAGGGGACACATTTTGATGGGATGAGAATAAATGAAAGTATCTAGATGGGGTTTTCAAATAGGAAGATGTTATCTCTGAACTCATAGACCACCCCCAGCTAAAACCAGTGATACGGCTTGCCAGCAACAAGTCTAAGTGTTGACAGTTTTTTGAGTATCTGATAGTGATAGTTATTTGTCAGTGATGTTTAAACCATTATCTATATAGCATGAAGAGTGTTTTTTTTTTTTTAAGAAATTGCTTAAGAGTCATAGTTTCAGTTTCCATGGCCATGAACAGAAAATGCCACACCCGTTCCCACTATTCTCACCACACACATTGAGGCAATACTGAATCTGGGGCTTTGTCATGTAAGCTTTGGTCTATAGGGGTTTCAAAATATCCTTTTTTTTCTTTATTATTTTTATGATTATGTGTTTTTGTTGTCTCTGGGATTTACCTGCCTGGGCTGACTTTTTTTTTTTAATATTTATTTATTTATTCCCTTTTGTTGCCCTTATCGTTTTATTGTTGTAGTCGTTATTGTTGCTATTAATGTCGTCTTTGTTGAATAGGACAGAGAGAAATGGAGAGAGGAGGGGAAGACAGAGAAGGGGAGAGAACGACAGACAGACACCTGCAGACATGCTTCACCGCCTGTGAAGTGACTCCCCTGCAGATGGGGAGCTGGAGGCTCAAACTGGGATCCTTACGCCGGTCCTTGCGCTTTGCGCCACCTGCGCTACTGCCCGACTACCGACTTTTTTTTTTTTTAAGATACAGTGACAGAGAGATAGAAGGCGAGAGGAAAAGCTACCATAGGAACAGAGCTTCCTTCCAGGAGGTAGGGTGGGGGGGCTGGTCAGGCACAAATGCAGTTGAGCTATGTTGCCAGCCTAATCCATTTTTCTAAATACCCAAAGATTTAATAAGGAAGAATCACTCCTGAAATCTGACATTTTAACACAGGAAATTTGTACTGCATTAATTTTAGGTGATATTGAATAATAGATGACTTCAGATATCTCCTGTCAGGACAGCATCTTAGAAGATACTGCTTGATATACAGTCCTTTATTATATGTATATTCATGAGTACTTCAAAATTCATGAATACTTAAAAATTAAGTCCAACAATATTGATATTTAACTTTAAAAATTCAAAGTCCTCCTCCTAAGTGTTATTTGCACATATTAAAAATCATTATAAAACTTTAGAGTACAGGGTAAATTGTTCCTGTTTGCTTTTTGACAGAAATGCTGCCCTTATTTTTGGGACCTGTGTTAGGAACATATATTCCTACTAATTATGACATTACTTTAAAAACTGTAGTTACACATGTGAATCTGGTGAAATTTGGGGTTTGTGTCTGTGCGAGAAAGGAAAAATACTAATGACAAATTCTTTAACTATTAACAGAAAAAAGACCAAAAGCATTTGTGTGAATAGAGGCTAAGAAAGAGCATATAGAATAATTTTCCTAGTTCATTAGCAATAAATTAGAATCCATTAGCATTTTATACTGTGTCTAGAAGCAAGTAAAGCTTTTCAAAGCTAACGAAGGTTGTGTTATTACAATATTACATTATTGACTTTGGCAGTAGAGTGTTCTAAAATTTTATCCAATTCTCCTGTCTTATAGACTAATGCCTTGATATATGAAAATGTTTCCTTCCTTCCTCTCCTATTTCACCTCTAAACTTTTCCATGTGAACATTCCCAAAGAGAAATTGCTACATCCAAGTAGCTAAAATATGATTCATTCATGGATAGATAGTGTTATTATTTCCAAGTCAGCTGGTTGTGTCCTGGGTCATTTTCGAGGAGATTTGATGATCTCTAAACAAAACTTTCATAAAACTCTGAAACTCCCAGTACATATTGTTTAAACCAATTAGCTGCTAGCTGCAACTAAAACAACAGGCCCCATAGACTAAACTGAAATAAAAGCTGTGCTCAGAAATAATCTGCATCTATTGTGTGATTGTGATGTAAGTCACTGAAGCCAGAAAAAAAAAAATCAAAATTCTCAGAATGCATGATTTTTCATTATTATAGAAAGACTAGTAGAAGTCAAAAGGCAAGTTGACTTTCAATGTGGGGACCAAGTCTTGCTTCTAAAATAGCACTCATGTTATCTAATGCTATCTGAATTTCTTCATTGAAAGGGGAGGGGATCACTTTAGGGCCACGTGTTAGGTGACGTGAAAAGTTTTTGTGCTTAAAATTCTACAAACTTTGCAGTTTTTCTGGAATCATCTGCTCCATATATTTATGAGACATTTATTGTAAAAATAAAAATTCTTTTTACTGATCCCTGTTTAATACCCTGACCTACAAGTACATGAGAGAGTGGGAGTGAATTTCACCAAAGAGAATACAGTGCTGTGTTGATTGCCATTGATACATACCTGAAACCTAGATCATGCTATAATGAAATAATTCTTTAATTACATATGTGTGTGTGTGTGTGTGTGTGTGTGTGTGTGTGTATGTGTGTGTATGTGTGTAGGAAGACAGAATACACTGCTATGAGTAACACTGTTTTCTTGTGTCAATACATAAGACATAAATAGCTACAGCTGAAGTTTATTGCCAGTGTGCTATGCAGCTACATTTGAAAAATATAAATATATGATCCACCCACCACAATACTAATTATGATGTGCTAGTTGCAAAAGGGGAAATATATTCATATGCACATACATCAATGTGGCTTGACGAAGGAGGGGCTAAGTTAAAGGTCTTTGGTTGTTACTTTTTTTTTTTCTTAATTGCCACTGAGTATCAGTACCTGCATGATGAGTCCACTGTTGCCAGTGGCATTTATTTTCTTTTCCCCAAGATAGAATAATTGAGGGGGAAGGAAGAGGAAGAGAGGGAGAAAGGTAGACAACACCTATAGCACTGTTTCACTGCCTTGTTCTTGAAGCTTTTCCTCTGCAGATGGAAACCTGGGGCTTGAACCCTGGTCCTTGGGTATGGTAGTGTGTGTGTGTGTGTGTGTGTGTGTGTGTGTGTGTGTGTGTGTGTGTGTGTGTGTGTTTCACTGGGTACTTATTGCTTTCTTGATAAATTTATAATCCTGATTCATTTTTCACTGGGAATGACCTATGCTGCCTCTCACTATAGTCCTAGCTATATCGCAGAAGCTGCTTATTGAGAAAGATCTTTTTTCTTCTCTTTTCTAAATTTTTTTTAAAAGAAATCATCTTATTTTTCCCTTTTGTTGCCATTGTTGTTTTATTGTTGTAGTTATTATTGATGTTGTCATTGTTGGATAGGACAGAGAGAAATGGAGAGAGGAGGGGAAGACAGAGAGGAGGAGAGAAAGATAGACACCTGCAGATCTGCTTCACCGCCTGTGAAGCGACTCCCCTGCAGGTGGGGAGCTGCGGCTCTAACCAGGATTCTTCCCCATTCCTTGCGCTTCACGCCATGTCTGCTTAACCTGATGCGCTACTGCCCGACTCCCTCCTCTGAAATTTTAGCCTGGCAAGAGCCTGTGGTGGGAAAGGCTTAGTTGCAGGACCTTTGGTGATTTTATGCACATAGAACGTTCAAATTCCTTTTACCTTGTCATTTGTAAGATTCTCTCTCTCTTTTAAATTATCTTTTTAAAAAAATTTTTATTTATAAAAAGGAAACACTGACAAAAACCATAGGATAACAGGGGTACAACTCCATACAGTTCCCACCACCAGAACTCTGTATCCCACCTTCTCCCCTGATAGCTTTCCTATTCTTCCGAGATTAGACGAGATCTGGAGTGTTCATGGTGGTATGGCTGTAGACAGCTTTCCTATTCTTTATTCTTCTGGGAGTATGGACCCAGGGTCATTGTGGGTTGCAGACGGTGGAAGGTCTGGCTTCTGTAATTGCTTCCCCGCTGAACATGGCCATTGGCAGGTTGATTCGTACTCCCAGCCTGTCTCTCTCTTTCCCTAGTGGGGCAGGGCTCTGGGGAAGTGGGGCTCTAGGACACATTGGTGGGGTCCTCTGCCCAGGGAACTCTGGATGGCATTATATTAGCATCTGGAACCTGGTGGCTGAAAAAAAAAAGTTAACATATTGAGCCAAACAAATTGTTGACTAATCATGAACCCAAAGGCTGGAATAGTTCAAATGAAGAGTTGAGGGGTCTCCATTTTGTAGATAGTTAGTAGTCCTATTTTAGTTACATTCCAAAGAGCCCATGACTATCTAGTTTTTTTTTTTTTCCCTGAGCCTGACATCTGATATGCATGCAGTTGGATTCAAATTATTGTCTGGGGAGATGGTGTAATGGTTGTAAAAGGACCAGAAAGCTGGATCATGAAGAGAGTAGCACCCAAATATGGGAAAGGTATATAAATATTGTTGATTATAAACCCCATCTAATTGATGTGATCTGGGGCCCATATTCAGCTTAGGAGCCTGTGTGACTCCTGCATCCCTATAGGTCTGAGCTCACATTCTGTGGTCATGAATAGGAACATTTCAAATTATCTTTATTTATTTATTGGATAGAGATAGGCAGAAATTGAGAGGCAGAGGGTGACAGAGAGAGAAAGACACCATGAAGCCCTGCTGTCCTTCTGCAGGTGGGCTGAGCTTTTGCATATTGTAACATATGAGCTCAATCGGATGTACCCTCACCTGGCCCCTTGCAGGATTCCCTGAAAAAAGTTGTTTTGCTAAGAAACAGGCCCATAGGCCAAGTTAAATCTGCAGACACTGCAGCTTAAAAGGTTTTGATTGGCTCCCTGTTCAGTATTTTCTCTGGCTGAGACTGGCCTTAATGAAGAAAATGGCATTTAGGTACTTTTTTGTTTGTTTGTTTGTTTTCAGTCTAAAAGATGTACAGCTGCCTTTGCAGCAGGGAATTTGCTGGGCTTTCTTTATCATAAATTTCTTTGTCATCATAGTGTGAATCCTTTACTTCAGGGACATTGATTTGGCTTCTCTACCACTCCTTATGTCAGTAAGCCAAGTTTGAATGACGTAGATGAATTTAATAAACCTTGTGTTTCTTCCCAGACACCGAAACTTGTGACTACGGCTGGCACAAATTCCAAGGGCAGTGCTACAAATACTTTGCCCATCGACGCACGTGGGATGCAGCTGAACGGGAATGCCGTCTGCAGGGAGCCCATCTCACGAGTATTCTCTCCCATGAAGAACAAATGTTTGTCAATCGTACGTAGCAAATACACAGTGTCCGGAAACATCATTCATTCTCACCAGTTTTAGTTTTTTTCCCTGCATCTAACTGAGAAGAAATATCTCAGTTGTGATTCAAGTCACTTGGCAGTTTCCTCTAGAAGTTCCTTCCAACTTTGGGAAACATTTCTTATAACATAGGAGATGTTCTTTGCCTGCAGCAATAAGAGACCTACTGTGCTATAGGTTGAATCATAGGAAATTGCTATTTGATAATTTTTCTGACTTGGAAAAAATGGTTACTTACAATTTAGTCTAATTCACCAACACATGATTATCTTCATGATCTCTAGTTTGAATTTGGGTTTGTCTAAAGTTAAAGAAAAAAATATTTCATATATATATATGTGTGTGTGTGTGTGTGTGTGTGTGTGTGTATTTATTTATCTCCCCTTTTGTTGTCCTTGTTTTTTATTGTTGTTGTTATGGTTGTCGTCATTGTTAGATAAGACAGAAATGGAGAGAGAAGGGGAAAAGACAGGGAGGGGGAGAGAAAGATAGACACCCCTGCAGGTGAGGAGCCTGGGGCTCAAACTGGGATCCTTATACTGGTCTTTGTGCTTCACGCCATGTGCGCTTAACCTGCTGTGCTACTGCCTGACTCCCAAGAGGAAAATATTTCATCTATTCTTGTGCCACTAATTAAAACTAAATTGTTAAAAAGCATTCTATTTTTTTTTAAATTGGGAAGTTAGTGGTTTACAGTATAGTGGTTGGCACAGTTTCATATCTTACCATGTTAGGTGTCTGCAAAACACTCTCACCTCAAACTTGGGTCCTTTTTCATCAGCATGCACCAGGATCTGTAATATCCCCTCCCTCCACCTTTCTCCCTGTCCTCTTTCCCCAGAGTCCTTTGTTTTGGTACGACACACCAGACCAGTTCAATGTTTACTTTGTTTCCTGTCGCTGTTCTTGTTTCTGAAGAACTGCTCATGAGTGAGATCATCCTATATTCATCCTCCTCTTTCTGACTTATCTCAGCATGATTCCTTTAAGCTCCATCCAATATGAGGTGGAGAAGATAAATTCACCATTTTGAAAATCTGAGTAGCATTCGATTGTGTATATCGACCATAAGCACTGTACACAATTGGTTCTCAGCCAGTTTTCTCTTTATTTTAGATCATGGAAATTTGGCTTCAGGGCTAAAGTGATAACTTACTGGGTCAGACCTGTGCTTTGCCATTTACATAAATGAAGGCCAGGGCATCACATGGGAGATAGTATGGAAATGGAGGTGGCTCTGGTTCTGTGTTTCTCTTTCTTTTGCTCTGTGTGAATGAAAAAGTTCTTGGAGTTGTGAAAGTTCACATGCCTTGATGCTGCCACTCAAATACACAGGGAATGGGGAAATAGTACAGGAAGGACAGACAAGTGGGGAGAGGGAGGGAGAGAGAGAGAGAGACAGAGAGAGACAGAGAGACAGAGAGAAATCTATAGCTCAACCAAATGCTTATAAAGCTTTTCCTTTACAGGTAGGAATCTGAGATTTGAACCCTGTTCCTTTCACATAATAATGTGTGCTTTCAATCAGCTGCACCACTGCCCAGCCTCGTAGTCACTGAATTTTTATTCATAGCAGAATTTAATAAAAAAAAGAAAGTTTTTTTAATAATGGAAAATATTTAGTAATAATAAGCTTCTAGGGAGTTATTATCTTGTGTCTTATATTGTTTCAGAACGTTTGCAAATTAGCTTTTTAGTTTGGAGCACATTGACCAGAAGAATAAAAGATAGACTATGAAAGTTATTTCATGAGCCATTCAACAAGAATTCAACCAGAAGAAAAGATGGCATGACTCAATATGAAGTAATTTTTATTTGATATACTTTATCCTTATATGGAAAATGTGATAAAAAAAAAATATGTGTCATTTCATTCATCTTAGGTGTGGGCCATGATTACCAGTGGATAGGCCTCAATGACAAGATGTTTGAGCATGACTTCCGTTGGACTGACGGCAGCACACTGGTAAGTTGCTGATAGAAATACCAGCTCTAGGGACTTGGTATTGTACACTGATTGCATGCTACATAGAGAAAATTCATTACATGACTTCCTCCAGGTCCCTCATTGATCTAGAGCGATGTTAAATAGACTCCCACATGGACTGATCTGTCTGTCTCCTGTTGGATTATACTCTTGTGAGTTTCATCTATTCAGCTTCTAGTGGCTACTTCATTATTATTTTTTTTTTCTGCATCCTACACAGAAGACTTAGTAATACTAACTCCAACTGTGAGTAGGCTAAGTAAATCATGACAGACAAAGCTTTTTTTTTTTGGAGCAACTACTAGTCAAAACATCCATCTAATTTTCAAGAATTGGCTTTCTTAGTGGGCGGCCGGGAGGTGGCGCTGTAATGAAATTCTGATGGCAGGGGCCTCAAGCCATATTCATTAAAGCCGAGGCTTGAAGTGTCCCCAGGTGTAGCCGAAGTTGAGCTCCACTGGGCAGCTTAGTAAGTGTGAATTAAATTTTAAAGTCGATAAGCAAAAGATAAACTGGGGAGTTAATTTTTGAGCCCTTTGTGTGTTTGCATTACTTAAGTAGTTAAATTTCACATACTACTGGCCACTCATCTGACTGTAATGAGCTTGGCTAAATGTAAAGTTCATTCTAGAAGAGATGCCAAGAGTAACCTCTATATCTGGACATTTTACGCAGTTTAGGAAAGCCTCGGTGTGCTTTTCTGGAATACGATTAAGTCTGTTTCTGTGCACTGAATCTTGACAATACTCTTTTTTAAATTTTTTATTTTTTTGCCTCCAGGTTTAATTCTGGGGCTCAGTGCCTGCACCATGAATCCACTGCTCCTGGAGGCTATTCTTTCCCCTTTGGTTGCCCTTGTTTTTATCATTGTTGTGGTTATTATTGTTGTCATTGATGATGTTGTTGGATAGGGCAGAGAGAAATGGAGAGAGGAGGGGAAAACAGAGAGGGGGAGAGAAAGATACCTGCAGACCTGCTTCACTGCTTGTGAAGCGACCTCCCTGCAGGTGGGGAGCCTGGGGCTCGAACCGGGATCGTTAAGCCAGTCCTTGAACTTCAAGCCATGTGTGCGTGATCTGCTGCGTTACCCCCGACTCCGACAATACTCTTTTAAAGGAGCCATCAGGGAGGGTTTACAGTAAAGAAAAGGACTACCACTTGCTCTGAAATATTTTCCCGGTCAGGTCACAATGCTATGAAGTGGTGAAACCAGTCCCTGAACACAGAATTGTCTCCAGAGTCACAGACTTTCTTCTAGCTGCTAACTCTTTGATTTCAAAAGGAGTATGCTGGGGCCGGGCAGTGGTGCACCATGTTAAGTGCACGTAGTACAAAGTGTGAGGACCTGCTCTAGGATCCTGGTTTGAGTCCCAGCCTCACCACCTGCAAAAGGGTCACTTCACAGGTAATGAAGCAGGGCTGCAGGTGTCTATCTTTCTCCCTATCTTCTCCTCCCTTCTCAGTTTCTCTCTGTCCTATTGGGAAAAAAAAAATGACATAGGAGCAATGGATTCGTTGTGCAGGCATGGAGCCCCAGCGAGAACCCTGGAGGCAAAAATAAATAGAGTCTGCCTTGTGTTTTGCCTTGAGCGACCCTTAAATTCCAGACTGTCGTCCCCGTCTTCACGCTTTCTACTGAGTCAATACAATGGCCCTCAAGTTCCACACAGTACAGAAATATAGAGAAAGTAGATGGTTCATGAATTATACTTCCAGCGGTGTATGTCTACTAATTTTTCCTTATCAATAGTTAAATCTTGTCTAGTTCTGAACTTCACTGTGTATCTGTGCTTGTTGCATGCTTGTGTTTTCATTTTGCTGAAAGGAGTAGTTGTTTCTGGGGGATAATGTTGGTCAGTGGTTGATACACATATGTGACCTTATCTATTCATTTTTACATACTTATTATTTTTTAATTTTATAGGACAGAAAAAAATTGAGAGGGAAGAGGAGATAGAGAGGGAGAGTGGAAGAGAGACACCTGCAGCCCCTCTTCACTGCTCGTGAAGCTTCCCCCGATAGTTGGGGGCAGGAACTAGTACATGGTAATGTGTGTGTACGCTCAACCCGTTGTACCACTGCCCAGCCCTCTTAGTTAACTTTAATTGAGGTAGAGGATTTTGTTTTTATTAATTGAATTTCTAAATGAATATGAAATTTATTTTTTTTCATATTACAGAGAATTAATTTTTTTATCAGTATACTTTTGGAATATAAGACCAGTTAGTGGTGATAAGGAGGGAAGTAGAAAAGTCAATGGTTGGGGGTGGGCACACCCCCAGGACAAAACAGATACATACACACGTTGACTTTCAGTGACACAACACTTGTGATCTCTATGATGACTGTATAGTAACGGAGCCTATATTACTTAGTATGTAGACACTCAATGAATTTTCCATTGTGAGTTGTATACTTCAAATCTGTGGTATAAACTGGGTTTGGAGGGATACCCACTATTAAGTTTAACTTCTACAAACATTCCCTAATAAATAGTCTAGTGGAAAGGGCTATATTCCTTTTTGAGCTCACAACTGTTCCAACAGGTTAGAAGGCAAAGGACTCCAGTGGTCACTTCTCATTGGTACTTACTTGTGCCTTGTAGACCCAGACCACAATTCATCTAAAGTGTACCTGTTGGCTGGGTGCCTGTGTGTTCTGGCTGTGAGCCTAGAATAAGCTGCCTTTGGCCAGGTGGTGTATATGTAAAGTCTGTCATTTGTTACATAGTGACCTGATGGAGCCAACTCCCAGACCGTTCCCAATCTGTTCTTGGTTATGTAGAATTGATTTGTATGTTTTAAATCTTAGTATTATTGTGTGTTACTAGTTGTTTGTTGTGGTTCCTGGATATTTATTCCACTAACAGTTCAGATCTTCAAAGGAGACTTTCTCTTGCCTGCTCTGTGTTTCTCACTGTGTCTCTGGTAAAGTCCTTTGGAACCTGGTTAATGAGAGTGAATGTTGGCATATAACTAGCTCCTATGTAGGTTCCAAATAGGGACTTATCTCCCTTCTCAGATGCATTTCAGGTGGGTTGGACTTATCAGATGTCATTATCCTACTATTACTATATTGAAGAAAGCCAGCTCATGACTTTTATTTTATTATTTTTAAATTTAATTAATTTTTTAAATTATCTTTATTTATTTATTGGATATAGATAGTCAGAAATTGAGAGGGGAGGGAGAGATAGAGAGGAAGAGAGAGACACCTGCAGCCCTGCTTCACCACTCACAAAGAATCCCTCCTGCAGGTGGGGACTGGGGGCTTGAACCTGGGTCCTTTCACTTTGTAACGTGTGCTCAACCAGGTGTACCCCCACCCGGCCCTGAATTTTCTACTTTTGTTCTCGTCTGTATTCATTACTTTTTAATTTTTTTAAAAAGTATTTTAATCTTATTTTTAGTGAGAGATTCAAAGAGAAGGAGACGTAAGGACGCCAGCTCAGCTCTAGTTTATAGTGGCACTGGGGACTGAACCTGGGATCTTGGAGCCTCGTGCATGAAATTATTTTATTCTAATATTTTATTACTTTTATTTATTTGATAGAGACAGTCAGAAAGCAAGAAGGAAACAGAAGACAGAGGAAAAGAGACAGAAAGGTACCTGCAGCACTGCTTCACTACTTGCAAAGCTGGAGGTGGGGACTGGGGACTCAAAGCCTGGTCCTTGGTTACTGTAACGTGTGCACTCAGCCAGGTGTACCACTAGCTGGCCTCCATGAAATTCTTTGCATAGCCATTATGCTATCTCACCAGCTCTATTTTTTTTTTATTTTAATGGTCTGGGAAAGTACTATAAAATAGCTTAAGCATTATTTTAATTGTCTAGATTGCTGCTAAACTTCTTAAACAAATAAACATTTCACTTAGTCAGAAGTTCGATACTGATTTGCCTTCAAATTTTCCAGAAGAAGAGAAAACAGCCTAACAGAGGATTCTAAATAAGAACACGACTTTTTGGGGGGCCGGGTGGTGGCACACCTGGTTGAGCGCACATGTTACAATGTGCAAGAACTTGGTTTCAAGCCCCCAGTCCCCACCTGCAGGGGGAAAGCTTCACAAGTGGCGAAACAGTGCTGCAGGTGTCTCTCTGTCTCTCACCCTCTCTAGTCCTCCCTTTCCTCTCGATTTCTGACTGTCTCTATCCAATCAATAAATAAAGATAATTTAAAAAAATAATAATAATAAAAAAGAACACGACTTTTCACTTAATGTAAGGATGACAGAGATTGCACCAAGTGAGGGACTTAGCTTGATGCAGACAGCAAAGGAATGTCATACGTAAGCAAAGCACAAGGAGGAAGTGACCCAAGTTAATGAAGGAAAAGCCCTTGTATTCATCTCAGTTCTCTCTGGGTGAAAAGTGTGTTAAGGAGTGGCCATTCACTTTGAACTTTTTTGGAACCAAAAAGTCCAGCTGCTCAACAGTCTGCCTGCCTCTTGCTTGTCTGATGTGTGGCCCACTTGCCTGCCTTTCTAACGAGCCTTTCCTCTTAGCCTTCCTTTCTGAGACAGCCAAGGTGTCTCTTAAATGTTTTTGTGGGTTTTTTGTTTTGTTTTGTTTTTTTGTCCTACAGTCACCATTCTTAAAAGGTTCCACATGTGTGCAGGCCTTTTAATAAAATTGTAAAATAGTTCTCCTTTGTTTCTCTGTTTACTCCAAGTTTCTGACTTTTCAAAAGGCCCCTAAGTTAGGTCTTTATCAGGGCAAGCAGAATCTGTTTATACTAGGAAGCGGTGTTAACTTGACTGCTTGCAATTTTTTAAAAATTTTTATTTATTTACTGGATAGAGACAGCCAGAAATCGAGAGGGAAGGAGGGGAGGCGATAGAGAAGGCGAGAGACAGAGAGACACCTGTAGCCCTGCTTCACCACTCGCAAAGCTTTCCTCATGCAGGTGGGGACCGAGGGCTCGAACCCGGGTCCTTGCGTATTGAAACATGTGCGCTCAAATAGGTGTACCACTGCTCCAAACACATGCAATTTTAAGGATTTTATTATTTACAGTGATTTTTCTCCTCCTCCCTCTTCCCATTTTTTTTTTTGTTGTTGTTGTTGTTGCTGTTACAAAGATTTGTTAGACTTTGTCTTTCTTGGGAGGTAGAAGGGTATTAAAACAAAAAGATACTGGTGAGAATCTGAGAACTTTGGAGGCAGGTATGGTGTGCAACCGTACCCCTTTTATTTTATGATTTTGTAAACTCACTAATAAGAATATTCAATTAATTAATTAATTAATTAATTAATTAATTATTGCCTCCAGGGTTATCGCTGGGCCTCTGTGCCAGCAAACCTCCTGCTCCTGAAGCCCATTTTTTGGATTTTATTGGACAGAGAGAAATTGAGAGAGGAGGGGAAGACAGAGAGGGAGAGAGAAAGTTAAACACTTGCAGACCTGTTTAACTGCTTGTGAGGTGACCCCCACCCCTGCAGGTGGGGATCTGGGGGCTGGAACCCAGATCCTTGCACAGGTCCTTGTGCTTCTTACTGTGTGCGCTTAACCCAGTGTGCTACCACCTGGCCTCCTTAAATTGGTATTTGCAACATATTATGTTTGTATTATATGAGGTTCCAGTGTCCATATTTTTTTATTGAAACAAACTTTAAATCAACTTGCTGTGTGTTAACATGATTTTGCTTTATAGCAAAACTGATTCAATTTATATTTTTACACAAAGTTATTTATTCCGTCTGTCAAGTTATCTACATTGCTCCTGTTCCTCAGATTCTGACTGACTACTCCATCTAATTGGACTCTATTATAACTGAATGTTTATTAGTAAAATTTAAAAAGTATGTGTCTCCTTGATTTTAAAGATCTTTTTACTATTTATATGGAATAAATAAGTTTTATAAAGGTCATGATGAAAATTGATTCTTGCCTTACCTTTGTGATTTACAGAAATGCTATTTTTATTTCAGTTTTTTTTTTTTACTTTCTAACCTGGTTACCTACTAACTAGTTACATTTCAGTTTGATAGTACATTTTCTACTACCAGGTTATTCTATAACTTGATTGTTGATCTCTAACTCTGAGTACCCTAGTAGTTTTAATAGAAATCTTGACAAATAGCCTTAGTAATGAATTACTTCACGCATCACCTAGACTTGTCTTCAAAGACATTAAGTTAAGCTATCTGTGTTCAGTACACATAAAAGCTGGGGAAGTTAAACAAACATTTCTTATCTAGCTTTTATTCAATTAGCTGACTTTTAAGTTCTTTCTTTAACCTACGGTATAATGAATGGCTAATCTAAAGTATTTCCCCTCCAGGTCTGTCTTTCAGTGTCTATGACCTTCCTCTCCGTTCATTACGAGTTCTTATTCCTCTTCTTAAAATCCTTCAATATCTTCTTCCTGTCAGCTTCAGTATAAGATTCTGATTATTAGTGTAGCAGACCAGCTTGAGCGATTTCATCTGACACTTGCTATGCTCTGTCACCTCAAAGTACTCAGTGTTCCTAATATAAGTCATGTGATTTCACTCTGGGGGCTTTGTTTACACATGTCCTTAGGCTTGAAATATCCTTGCTTCTTACTCAGATTTTATCTAATAAGCATTTGGATACCTTGTTTAGTCCAAAATCTCCCTTTAGACAGTCTTCTATGCAGTTCTTTCTTCCTTTCTTTCTTTACTCCTTTCTTACTTTCATTTTTATTTTTTGTATTATATTTATTTATTTATTGGATATAGACAGCCAGAAATCAGGAGGGAAGTGGGTGATAGAAAGGGGGAGAGGCAGAGAGACGCCTGCCTGCAACACTGCTTCACCACCCACAAAGCTTTTCCCCTGCAGGTGGGGGCTGGGGGCTCGAACCTGGGTCCTTGAGCATTGTTAACGTGTGCTCGGTCAGGTGCACCACCACCTGGCTCCTTCTTGCAGTTTTTTATACCCTTTTTTCATTTTACTATACCCATCTGTCAGGTTCATTTCCTGGCCCTCAATTTTCTGAGGTAGCAGTTAGCTTTCACTTCAATTTTGTCAGCACCAAGAATGCTGGTTTCCAAAATAATGGCTGAAACAGAATGCTCGTTGTTTGTTTGCCTGTCTTCTAATAATCAGTGTCCATATATTTTCATTTTGTTATCTTTTTAAGAATGTTTTATTAGTGACTTAATAATTATTAACAAGACTGTAAGATCACAAGGGTACAGTTCCACACAGTTCCTACCACCAGAGTTCCATGTCTCATCCCCTCCATTTGAAGTTTCCCTATTCTTTATCCCCCTCTAGTTATATGGACCAAAATTCTTTGTGGAGTGCAGAAGGTAGGAGGTCTGGCTTCTGTAATTGCTTCTCCACTGGACATGTGCGTTGACAGGTCAATCCATCCCCTCAGCCTGTTTCTGTCTTTCTCTAGTGGGGTAGAGCTCTGGAGAGGTGAGATTCTGAGACACATTGGTGAGGTTCATTGTGTTATCTTTTGAATATTCGAAATGAACCATTATTTTGGGGGCAGAATCTCTTTGTGACCATTCTTGTTTTTCTACATTAAGTATTTTATTTAGAGTTGTACCAGTATGTGAACATTAAAACATAATAGATGGTTTTTCAACTGAGATGTAAAGAAAAGAATAACTTTATTCAAAATCAGCCACGCATAATGCACTTTACAAAAGTTATGAACTCAAAGGAAAGCAGGTGCTCTTACCAGACACAACAGTCATGTCCATGGTTGTGGGATTTGTGGTAATGTGTGAAAATAAGGCCAGCAAGGTGCCTGCTTTGTCATATGTGTAACCTACACTAAGACCTGGCCTCACCAAATTGGGGAAGTTTGGCTATTTTGTTATCATCCCTTCTCTATTTCTCCCTCTGTCTGAAATAGTTGGCCCAGAGTGGTAGAGACTGAGTGATGGCAACAAAAAGCAAAAATGACACTGTAAAACTAAGTGATGATTTACACTTGCAAACACATAAGTGTTCAAGTAATTTTTGGAAACGTAAAGATGGAAGACAAATGTTTCACATTTTCAACTCCTGCAAATTTAAGTTATATAGAAGTATGCTTTCCGTGGAGCTTGAGGAAAGCAGTAATTACTCAGTCTTTGAAGGGTAGTTATTTTTGTTCATTCAAAAGAGGCACATATTGTGTCAATAAGCTTCCTAATGAAAAATGAATTTTAAAAGATTAATATCTAAATTCAAAATGTAATGAATGGAGCAAAAGAATATCTCACTTTGTTGCTTCTCTCTCTCTTTCTCTCTCTCTTTCTTTTTGGCTATAACACTGCTTAGCTGTGGGTATTAGGAGCGACAGAGATGGAACGTGGGTCTCTTGCATATAACTCCTGTGAATTACCATTGCTCTGTCTTCCCAGCCCCTCACTTCTGTTTGTTATCAACTTGTTTTATTTATTCTATAGTTGTCCACCCATCCCCCCCCCAAGGGTTTTTACAGAAGCCAGACCTTTCACCTTCTGTACCCCATAATGATCCTGGGTCCATGCTTCCAGAGGAATAAAGAATAGGAAAGCTTCCAATGAATGGGATACAGAACTCTGGTGGTGGCACTTATGTGACATTGTACTCCTCTTATCCAACAGACTTGTCATTCATTATTAGACAAATAAATAAATAAGATTGAAGAGAGTTTCACTGACTCATCTATTCCTTGAATATGTTCTTTCAGGTACAAGGAAATAAGACATCAAGGAACTCTATGAAATAGTTTCATTTTATGTACATCCTTCCTAGTTAAATCACTTTCGTAACTTTCTTTCACCTATAATGCCCATGGATAATACAGCTAAGGAAATCATTGGAAATTGTTAGGTGCCGTAATTAAACTACTTTTATAGCATGCCTCTCTGACTAAGGGTTTAAAATTAACCTGCTGGCCTGAGGTTTAAGGTTTAAAGCTCTTGTCATGCTGCTCTCCCCTCTCTTTGACCCCCAGGAATAAATTTGTCATCAGGGAAATCCAACATGGTCTGAATTACCCCTTTTATTCTCCCCTTCAGTAAGTCTACTACTTGCCCTTCCTCACTGGGAATCTAATGCTTCAGTAGATCAAATGTAGTTACTTCAAAGGAAAATGTCACCCTAGATAATGTTGTCCAGAGGCTAAGGACTGACTAGAATTGACAGTTCAGTTCTCTCTCCTTTTTTTTTTTTTTTTCCAGTAAGTTGAGGAATTTTTGTTTGGTTTGTTTGTCAAAGGAAAAAAAAATGAAAGAAAGGACAGTCTCATTTTATTCTTATATATTAACTTTCTCCCTATAGCTCCTTTACACCCTCACTTCATGCATTTCTACTTTGCACTTCATGATGACTCCTTCCGGAATTCGTCATAGTTTACTTCTCACTCTCCGGAGTATGACTTAGAGAAAAATGGATGTTCTCACTGTATTGATCTGAATCTGGTCAGGACATTTTTTGCAGAAGTTGAATCATTGTCCACAGATGTCTTATTTTCCAGGCCTAGCCAACTCATCTGACTCTCAGTAATTATGATACAGAGGAGAAATGGCTAATTGATAGATAGCCTTTTGTATTTTGAAAAACTCCTGCTCTAAAGATCTCTCTTGAAAGATGGCAGAATTCAGGAGTCAGGCAGTAGCACAGTGGGTTAAGCACTCATGGCACAAAGCACAAAGACTGACATAATGATCCCGGTTTGAGCCCCTCGGCTCCCCACCTGCAAGAGAGTCCCCCTCTCTGTCTTCCCCCTCCTCTCTCCATTTCTCTCTGTCCTATCTAAGGACAACATCAACTACAACAACAATAACTACAACAATAAAACAACTAGGGCAACAAAAGGGAATAAATAAATAAATAAATAAATATTTTAAAAAAGAAAAGAAAAATGGCAGAATTCTTCTTTTTTATTTAATAGTATGGCCCAGAATTAGTAAGCTGGTACATGGGGCCAGAATTTGGGATGCTCACTGTCCTGGTTAGAGTGGATTCATCAAAAGAAGCCAATTGGTTGTGGATTTGATTTGAAATCGAGGCCCTTTTCTTCTTTCGTAAAGAACCACATCAGCCTGTCACACAAAGTATTGCCGCTTTGAAAAAGGTAAAAACAAAGAAATAGCCTTTAGCCTTTAAAGGCATAGAGAAGAGAGCAGTAAGTCTCAGGCTATAAACGATTATTCCTTTTTCTACAGGCCTGTGTCCTTATTACCCATTTATAAATACCACGGTCTTTCCCTCCCTTCTCTCAGATGTTTTGAACATTGGAAAGAGAATCAGGGGTATCAAATCATTTCTAGTATTTTCTAAGCCTATTTGTATATTTCTACTCACTTGAAATGATTGAACATGATTCGGCAGCCCACAATGCAAAACAAGCCCACCTCCACCCCCACACCAAAGCTTTAGTCGTATAATTGCTACCCGAACATCTTAGAAGACTTTCTATAGAGTATTTGCAGATGGACGAGTCAAGTGTGGTGCGATTTTAGCTCCAAGTTGAATGCCACTTCTCTGTGACTAAGCCACACTGCCTCCCAGCATTCATTTAATTAGGTTTAACCATTTGTAACAGGCTTCATTGCATTAACCAGGAAGCCAAGGAAAGCATATGCTGTTTCCTCATCTTTTTACACATTACTCATGAGTGCAAGCATTCTCAGTTCCTTTTTCTCTTTCTTTCTGCCTTTCTTTCTTTCTTTCTTTCTTTCTTTCTTTCTTTCTTTCTTTCTTTCTCTTTCTAAAAGACCACTAAGTGCTTAAGGAAAATAATTCACTGGGGCTCGCAGTTCAGTTTGATTAGAAACCCAGAAGTATTTCCTCTGGTTTTGTATATGAACATAATGAGTTGAGTCATCGAGGAGTCTTAGAGCACAAAACCGCCATCACCTTGCTTTTACTTGAGGCAGATAGCTAGCTAGTGATGGCTAAACAGCTGGAAAAATAGTATTTACCCATCACTGGAAAAATCATTTTATGGCAGTAGTTCCATCTTAATGCTCTCCGTGAGACTTTAAAACCACCACTTACAGATATTTAAATTTAATTGCTAATTAGTTAAAGGTGACACATGGGGGGGGGGGAGCCAAAAAAATAATGTTGAATGGGTGTTGGCAGTTTCACATTGCATTTGGATCCTTAGCACTTCCGGATTGGTAGACTTGTGCAAACGAGCTAGAAGGGAAGGAACCACTGGCACCATTCAAGGCAGGATTAAATGCAAGTAGCTCCACGGGGCTCTCTGCCTAGGACCCATCTCTCCAAGCGGTCTCACAGAGGGAGTAGCTCATATCCTTTGGAAAACGCCTTCGATAATTACTGCTTTGTAGGACAGTGAGCTCACGCTCTTACACAAGATTAGCATTGTACTCACAAACTGGCAGACTGTCTCTCTCTTGCACAGAGATTTGCCAGCTAGGAAAGTAATGGGCACATTGCCACTTTAACAACTATCAGGAGACCCTGAGTGAGTTTTTTTTTTTTTTCTGTAGTGTATTCAAGTTTGTAGGATCTGGCTGCAGGCTGCCAGCTTAGGGTAGTGACACCAAAACAAACATCTCTTTCTCCTTCAAACAAAGCTGCTCTTTTTCCTTCTGGTTGTCTTTCAGCAAATTACACTACTCAACTAAAGGACAACAGCAAAACCATACTCTGCCTTAAAACATAAGTAAGTACAGACCCAGACCAGAATAACCTTAAACACCAGAAGGGAGAGAACAGGGTGGTCATTTGCCCCCCAAACAAATTAAATAAAACAAAGTTAAACCTACCACCCACAGACTTCAGACAAATGCCTATTGTGTACCGGCCATCTGTGTGTGTGTGTGTGGGGGGGGGTATTTTAAGGTTACCAAATGTTTCCATTTGTTTAGTAAGTAGTCCTCCTTCTAGATAAGAGCTTGACCTGGGTTATGAAAGGTTATAGGTAATCCAGAGATCTTTATTTAGCAAAAAAAAAAAAAAATTGGTAATGGTTTCTTATCAGCACATATTTCAAAAGGCTTCCTTTTGGGTAAGTGTTTTCTCTTGAAAGTGTGATTTTGTGATTATCTACTCTTAAGAAGGGCCATATTAAAGTTCTATTTGTAGTTATGGGGATACAGCCATAGTACTATCAGTGATAAAAAAAAAGTCTGCACACAGACAGGTCTGTTTTCAGTGTAGGTGTCATGTTTGTACATTTCACATAAAAACAAATGGGCTGTGACTGACTAACACTGCAAACCTTTCAATGTGCCTGCACAGGTGTTTTTCACAATCTGTTTTGTTTTAAGAATTTTAAGTGCACACTAGTGGTTTGACTCTGAGTTTGATACAGTTTCACTATCAATGTAAATCTTGTCATAATTTTTAAAAAGCACCATGGAGAAAAGCTAAACTATTGCAGTTGAACACTTTAGAATACAGAGATTGTAGTCACAATGGCTATGACAGACTAGAACGCTATGAGACTGCATATCACTCAGAGTCCACCCTCTTCCAATGTATTCTCTTTATGCTTTTCCTCATGAAACCAAGAGGGGTACAAATAATCTCTTAATTTTTTAAAAATACATGGGATGAATAATCATGATTTAGGAGATATTCGCAATTGTTTTGTTTTAGAAATTTATAATATGGGAGTCGGGCTGTAGCGTAGCAGGTTAAGCGCAGGTGGCGCAAAGCACAAGGACCGGCATAAGGATCCCAGTTCGAACCCCGGCTCCCCACCTGCAGGGGAGTCGCTTCACAAACGGTGAAGCAGGTCTGCAGGTGTGTATCTTTCTCTCCTCCTCTCTGTCTTCCCCTCCTCTCTCCATTTCTCTCTGTCTTATCCAACAACGACAACAACAATAAAACAACAAGGGCAACAAAAGGGAATAAATAAATAAAATAAATATTTTTTTAAAAAAGAAATTTAATATTTTTTAAAAAAAGAAATATGATGGAAACATATCGCCACCTAGTGGCAACATTCTGTTTAGCATTTGAAAAACCATTTTCAGACCTCAATTTAGCTCTAAGCAAAATGTGTCACTATAAATTAAGTTCCTCTTTCTTTTCTTTTCTCTTCTTTTTCTTTCTTTCTTCCCTTATTTCTTTCTTTCTTCCTTCCTTCCTTCCTTCCTTCCTTCCTTCCTTCCTTTCTTTTTTTTACCTCCAGGGTTATTGCCAGGGCTCTGTGCCAGCACTATGAATCCATTGCTCCTGGAGGCCATTTCTTTTTATTTTATTGGATAGGACAAAGGGAAGTTAAGAGAGGAAGTGGAGATAGGGAGAGGGAGAGAGAGAGAGACAGAGACCTGCAGACCTACTTCACCAGTTGTGAAGCACCCACCCTGCAGGTGGAGAGCCTGAGGCTCAAATTCAGATGCTTGCACTTAGTAGTACATGCACTTAACCAGGTGTGCCACCTCCCACCTCCATCCCCCACACCCTGTTCCTGAAACTTTAAATAAAAAAGTTTTTAAAATCTAGTATAAATTGAATTGCGTTGTGAATATGAAAGTTAAATGTAAAATGAGATGCTTCCCCAAATACAGCAAAGTTAACACATAAATTCATATGCACACAAAAAATCCCTAACGAGTGCTAGGACCAAGGTTTCCCATGTCTTCATTTTATACACAGTAATAGAAACCAGTGGAAAATTTTTTTCTGGCTGGTTCCCTTGGCATGTAAACTTAGAGGATTTTTGTGTGTTGTGTGAAAATATTTACAGTGAGTTAAATTAGCAATATTTGTAGAGAGAGGGAATAAGTGGAGAATAGTGATGAGACTATCCATAAAAAAAGAAAAGAAAATGCCAATTATAACTGGAAGCATTAGTAAATTCTCCCAGCATTTACAATAATTTGTCATATCCTAGAATGACTTCACTGGGCAAAAGTCAAGAATGGATTTTATCAGTGGGATGTGTGTGATTATTTGTTCAAATATGTTTGGTGGATTTCATAATAGTTCCAAGCATCTAACCCTCCACTATAATTTATAATAAAGCATCAAGAACAAAGTGCTATTGCACGGAAGCTGAAAGGAGAGCTAAATGGAGGAGTGGGAGATGACTGGCAGATAGACATAGGGTAGCTGTGGAGTCTGTGAGACCCTGAAAGGCCCCAGTAGGAAATAACTCATGACTTTTTGCTCAGTCATGAATTTGAAATTCACCTGGGAACTTGGCTGGTGTGTAAGGATGATGTGATTAAACATCAGTTCTTTCTGATGGTCCATTCAGCTTTTTCATCTCAAAGAATTTGTTGTTGTTTACTGTGCTAACCCTTTAGCCATTATGTGATCTATTTTATGTGAACAGAGGCATTCCAAAAATCATTACAAATAGGTCCACTCCCAAAGATATTAGATCTTTTCCAGGGGCTAAAAAGTCTTTTGTTTTTTGAATGTGTGTGTGTGTGTGTGTGTATGAATTAGATAAATCTACACTTATGACTCACACAAAAATAAGCTTTACTTTTATTTTTGTGTCGACATAATAAATTCTGGGTCAGGCGGTGGTGCACCTGGTTAAGTGCACACACTACAGTGTGCAAGGCCTTGGGTTCAAGCCCCCGGTCCCACCTGCAGGGGGGAAGCTTCACATGTGGTGAAGTAGAGCTGCAGGTGTCTCTCTGTCTCTCTCCCTGTCTGTTTCCCTCCCTTCTCAATTTCTCTCTGTCTCTACCAATAATAAATAAATAAAATTTAAAATAAAATAAATTCTGTTTCCCCCTTCTCCTGGAGGAAAAACCTGAGACTAAACAGCAATGAAATTTTTAGGAGAATGGGGCCAGGTGGTTGAGCGCACCTATTACAATGTGCAAGGACCCGGGTTCAAGCCCCCAGTCCCCATCTGAATGGGGAAAGCTTTACGAGTGGTGAAGAAGGGATGCAGGTGTCTCCCTGTCTCTTTCCCTCTCTACCACCCCCTTCCCTCTTTATTTCTGGCTGTCTCTATCCAATAAATAAAGATAATAAAAATTTTCTTAAAAGAAATCCTTAGGAGAACTAGTTACTGCCCATTGATTATTTGTTCTTAGTTATTATTGCACTAAGTTGAGAAATTGTAAAATCTCTATGAAAGTAATTTGTAGTACTTCAAATTGGGGTAATCATTAAGTTTTGATAAGACCAGTCTTTTTTTCCTTTTGTTACCCTGTTGTTTTTATCATTGCTGTGGTTATTATTGTTGTTGTTATTGCTGTCATCATTGTTGGATAGGACAGAGAGAAATGGAGAGAGGAGGGGAAGACAGAGAGGGGGAAAGAAAGACAGACACCTGCAGACCCGCTTCACCGCCTGTGAAGCAACCTCTCTGCAGGTGGGGCGCCGGGGGCTCAAACCGGGATGCTTACACTGGTCCTTGTGCTTTGTGCCATGTGTGCTTAACCCACTGCACTACTGCCTGACCCCTGGATAAGACCAGTTTTTACATAAATAGAAACAGCTTATTTTTAAAATGCTGACACAAGGTATTAATTAATTAATTAACTAATTATAATCATTATTATCATAATTATCATTATTATTATTTTTCAACAGAGCACTACTCACCTCTGGTTTATGGTGGTTTGGGGGATTGAAACTGGAGCCTCAGACATGAAAGTCTTTTTACATAAACATTATGCTGTCCCTTTCATCCCCCATACTCCCAAAGGATTTTAAAACAAAACTCTTTAATAATATAGGATTTCTTTCTCTAGTAAAGTTATAGAATGACCTATAATTTCAGGGTTTTGATTTGGTAACTGATACTATCTTTGAAAGTCTTAGAACTGTCTTGATGCGGGGACAAAATCACTGTGTTTTAAATGTTGCAAAGAGGGCTGAGTAAGTTATTCTGTGGTTCAGGAATCTTCCTTGATCCAGTCCTATTTTTACCATACATGTTTCACATTTTTCTCATAAATTAACTTGCTTTTGTACCATGTAAAGGACTAGCTGGAATGTGCCTGTTACAGTAGTAACACAGTAGTAACTGATTAATATTATACAGTTTTGTTTGTTTAACTAGAAACAATGCTTAAAGATGAAGTCAAATAGCCTCCTTCCTTCCTTCCTTCCTTCCTTTCTTCCTCCCTTCTTTTTTCTCTTTCTTCCTTTTTTAACTTTATTTGTTTTGTCTGATAGAAGAGAAAGAAGTTGGGGGCGGACAAGAGGGAGAAAAACAGAGAGACAGCTGCAGCCCTGCTTCACCACTAGGGAAGCCTCCCCCTGAACCTGGGTCCTTGTGCACGGTAATACAAGTAATTAACCAGGTGTGCCACCACCCAGCCCTTACAGCTTCCTTTCTTAAAGCAATATGAAGCTAAGTTCCTGGATATTTCTGAATGTATATATTTCTGAAATACTGCCTTTTTAACTTCAGAAAAGGGGAGTGGTGGTAAGCAGTTAAACTATCCTGCTTTGGGGAAAGTTCAATTAATTAGATTACATTTTTGTCACATTATTTTGTTTCTGACTTTGGTACTAGTTATCTGCTGAGATTTTAGATCCATTCATTGGGTGTATATTTTAAAGATAAAAGATCACCGAGGGGTGGGTCGGTGGCTAGTTAAGCACACATGGCACAAAGCCCAAGGACTGGCATAAAGATACTGGTTCGAGCCCCCGGCTCTCCTCTTGCAGGGGAGTCACTTCCCAGGCGGTGAAGCAGGTCTGCAGGTGTCTATCTTACCCTCCCCCTCTCTGTTTTCCCCTCCTCTCTCCATTTCTCTCTGTCCTATCTAACAATAATAACAAGGGCAACAAAATGGTGAAAAACAATGGTCCCAGGAGCAGAAGATACATAGTACAGGTGCCGGGGCAATTACCCTGGAGGAAAAACAAACAAACAAGCAAACAAAAACATTTGGAATCTCTGGATGACAGTTGAGACTCCTAGACAGTGAGTCACCTTGAAAAGTGTGAATGAGCCCTGTCTAACTTGAGTAGATTGCTGGCCACATTCAGAAGTAGAAACCCCTCACCTCTATTCATGCACGCACATACTCCCCGGCCCTATTGGTTGAATCAAGTTGGTTGGAGACTTTGAAAGAGCTTGGAGAATAGCTCTTTATTCATTCTGGCTTCCCTCCCTCTAGCCCCAAACAAATAACATCTACCACCCCTGCACACATCATTCTCCTTTGCTCCCACCATCTGCCTTCTTTCCCTTTTTTGCTTGATCTGTTCATTGACTTTCTGTCCTAGGGTTGCATGCAAGAGTGATATCATCTGATATTTGTTTTTCCCCCTCTGACATATTTCCTTTGTGCACAATACCCTGAAGTTCTTTCCACTCTACTTGAAGTGGCAACATTTCATCATTTTTTGTAGCTAAAGTTGAGTGTGCATGTATGCATGTGTGTTTGCTTGTGCGCACATGTGTGTGTGTGCGCATGTGAATTATGTTTGGATCTCATCACTAATGATGGGTGTGTCTTCAGTCTATTTGAAGGAGAATAATTAGCCTAGTTTCTCTTAAATCAGTACGATTTAAATTACTCTTTGGTGGTAAAATTTTGGGGGGGCAAAAGATTCCTAGGAACAACAGAAGTACTTTGGAATAAACCTCCTTTGTATGCTAATGTTGACAGAAATACATTTGTGACAGTAAAAGATGGATTATTTGGAACAAAATGATGTCAGCATTTATAAAGCTTGATAGATTTTGATGAATAACTTCAGTCCGCTCGAAGTCTCCCACCCCTCAGCCTTAGTCTTGTTTCAAAATGAGTTCTCTGGTTTGCAGAGACCATTTTCATGTGTTTTTAGCTGTTGGACATTGACCAGGATTTTTTGAATCATTTTATGCTTTTGGCAAGATGACTTGCTTGAATCCAATTGGGGAAGAAAAAGAAAAAGGAAAATAATAACTGAAAAGTGATTAAATCCCATTAAATTGAAATGACTGTCTTTCTTGGCATCTTTTAAAGACAGAGAGATGAGCATTTCATTGGACCTCTAAAAATAAAGTAACTTTATCCTATAATATATAGAACGCTAAGCACTTTCATACTAGGTACAAAATAATTTCCCTTCAGCCATCAAAATAGCTAGTGTATTCCCCGGCCATATGTACAGCCCAGGTTCAAGCCTGGCTCTCACTCCCACTGCATTGTATGAAGCTTAGGTGCTGTGGTCTCTCGCTCATGCTACCTCTCTGTCTGCTGCTAATATAATTATTATTACTATACTTAATATTAGTAAAATACAAACTTCTTAAAGGGCATCTGGAAAGTTTACTTTTGAATTAGTTTTCCTCTACATCTACTATTTGAAGTGTGTGTGTATGTCCATGATTTTTTTCTGGTATCAGAAAAGAATGAAAGCGTAAGTTAATTAAGTATTATTATTATTACTGCTTCCAGGGTTATGCCTGGGGCTCGGTGCCCACACTATGAATCCACTGCTCCTGGAGGCCATTTTCTTCCTATTTTCTTGGATAGGACAGCGAGAAATTGAGAAAGGATAGGAAATCGAGAGGTAGAAAGGAAAATAGACTCCTGCAGACCAATTTCACCACTTGTGGAGTGACCCGCACCCCCGCAGGTGGGGAGCCTGGTGCTTGAATCCCGATCCATGTACAGGTCTTTGTACACTTGATATTATGTGCCTTAACCAGGTGCACACCCCTGGCCTCTAGTATTCCTTTTCTGTGTTGTTGTGATCTAATCCTGGACTCTAGGGGAGACAACAAGAGTTAAGGCATCAGGTGAGAGGCATGAGCCACTGTGATACAGACAAACATTCAAAGGCATAACCAGTATTTATTTTTGTCAACTCTCTTATAAACTTTCCCTGAACCTTGCAGCAAAAGCAGTATTCTTTTTTGGAATAATTCATGGTTTCCCTTTTCTCCCCTGGAAGATTAATTCAGAATAGACCACACAGGACATTTCTTTATAATTCCAAATGAGGAGACCTATTCAGATTAGATGGGAGAATTTTACTTTGTTTGCTTCCAGAATTCACGTTTCTCTAGAAGTGTATGAGGGTCTGCCTATGTGAGGGGGACTTTTTACATTCTGACATTTCCTAAGGAGAGATCTTTTCCTACCACTTAAATTTAATTTAAAAAGTACAATATTACTCCTAACGCCCAAAGTTTATGTTTTGTAATCATTTTCCCTGCAAGTGATGTCAAGTAAAGCTATAAAGCATTCAGGAGGAAACAAAGGAAAGTTGTTCAGATAACTGGGGTTTCCTTTGCTAAAGCAGTTTGGCAGTGACACGGAGCAAAATCAAAACATCTTTGCCAAATAAATCCACACAGTGGAGTTATCAGATATGAGGTAATAGTGTGACATGCCTGTGGGTATCAGACATTCTTGCAAAAACCACAGACTTAAAATTTTGCCCTGCATCATTAAGCCACAGCTCTGCCAATTGACGACGCAGAACAAACATTTTAAATCACTGTTGTAAATCAAATGTAATTCCCACCAAAAAAGCAATTAAATCTTTTACCAGAACTCTTGAGTCTGGACAATTGAAACCCTGAGAATCACTATAGTGGCATTGAATCTGATTCTCATTTCTTCTTTTTTAAAAAAAAACTTTTATTTCTTATTGGATAGAGGCAGAGAGAAATTAAGAGTGGAGGGGGGAGGTAGAATGGGAGAGAGACAGAGAAACGCCTGCAGCTCTATAGTGTGAACGCTTAACAAGGTGTGACCTGGCCTCTAATTCTCAGTTCATTATGAAGAGGAGATGATTATTGTGCAGAGCAGAGGCAAAGCAGAAGTAAAACACAAAGTGGTTACAGCAGGGTGGTGGTTCACATGGTAGAGGAGCGTACAGGTTATAGTGAACAAAGACCCAGTCTCATATTTCTGCAGTCTAATATTCCTGCCCTGCAGGAGAGCAGTGAGTGGTACAGCAGTGATACAAGTATCTTTCTCTCTTTCTTTCTCTCTCTCTAAATGTATATATATATATATATATATATATATATATATATATATATATATATACCAGGATTTGTGGAGTTGAACAGACACTGAATCCCAGAAATAACCCCAGAGACAAAGAAAATAAATAGTGGCCAAATGTCTTTGGTAACTTGAAATGATACTTGTTGAGGTTAGGATTTAAAAAAAAAGTGGTTAGCTGAGAAATATGTAAAACTTTTCAGATAACTGTACTGACTTCCTCTCTGCCTTCATTTTATTTATTTTTATTTTTTATTAACTATGTATTTATTTATTCCCTTTTGTGGCCCTTGTTGTTTTATTGTTGTAGTTATTATTGTTTTCGTCGTTGGTGGATAGGACAGAGAGAAATGGAGAGAGGAGGGGAAGACAGAAAAGGGGAGAGAAAGACACCTGCAGACCTGCTTCACCGCCTGTGAAGCGACTCCCCTGCAGGTGGGGAGCCGGGGGCTCGAACTAGGATCCTTATGCCGGTCCGGTCCTTGCACTTTGTGCCACATGCGCTTAACCCACTGCACTACTGCCCGCCTCCCGCTGTCTTCATTTTATTGATTAGAAAAATAAGTTATGCTCACTTAAGGTAGTTGAAAAGTTTTCAAGAATGAGTAGAATAAAATATCTCTCGGTCCCATATCACACAGATATAAATTTTATAACATCATTTTTAAAAACATTTTTTATTATCTTTATTTATTTATTGGAGACAGCCAGAAATCGAGAGGGAAGGGGGATAGAGAGGAGGATAGACAGAGAAACACCTGCAGCATAGCTTCACCGCTTGTGAAGCGGGGCGGGGACTCAAACCTGGGTCCTTGAGCATTGTAACTTGTGCGCTCAAACAGGTGCGCCACCACCAGGCCCTCTTCTTTATAACGTCTTATTGCATTTCCTTTGGCCCTTTTTCTATTAATCACATAGATAAAAACATTTGCATCTGAGAATATGTGCAACATTTGGATCAGTATAATGTTAGTTTTCTTTTTAATTCCTATTTTGGTATTTTGCAGAAATTTAAATATATTTATCAGGTACACATTGTTGTATTTTTCTATCTGTAACAGTATGGTCATCCCTATAGATGATTTTTCTACTTGCTGTTACCGTGAATAGTATTTTGGGTGTTCCCATCTGTGACTGCTTTTTAAATATATATATATTACATTTTTATTTATTTATTTTGGACAGAGAAAGAGAGAAATTGTGAGAGGAAGGGAGATAAAGAGGGAAAGAGAAAATGAGACACCAGCAGCACTGTTTCATCATTCATAAAGTTCCTCGCCCCTGCAGGGGGGAGCAGGACTTGAACACTGGTCCCTAAGCATGGTAACTAGTGTGCTCAGTCAAGTGCACCACTGCCTGGCCCCTTATGCTATCTTACTTACTTCTAGGGTTATTGCTGGGGCTTGGTGCCAACATAATGACTCCACTAATCCTAGGAGCTCTTCCTCTTCTCTTTTTCCTTCTTCTTCCCCTTCCTCTTACTCCTCTCCTCTCCTCTCCTCTCCTCTCCTCTCCTCTCCTCTCCTCTCCTCGTTCTTATTTTATCAAAAATCTAGATTTTTTTTGCCACATTAAAAGCTTTAGACATCTTATTTTTTTCTGAAAAAGAAGAAAAGATGCACAGTTTTTCTAACATATTAATGATACATTTAAAAAATAAAAAAATAGCCATGATAGTGTTTGGAGAGGAAGATAATAGAACCCTGACAGGTTTTATATGCTCTGAATTGACAGCAATGTTGTTAGTCATATATACATTTTTGTCCTCTCTTTCTTTCCTCCTCAAAGTATCCTAGCCCACTGTCTCAAACAACAGACTTATTTTAAATATAACTCAGAAAAGACTAAAAACATAAACAAATAAAAAGGTAGCACTTTGCAGGTCCATCAAAGAAGACTACTAATCACCACTTTGAAAGAAATCTGAATCTTTGTTTTACATTTGAAGAAGCCCCCCCATCTTATCAGTGTTAGATTTGATAAAATAAAACGATAGATGGAGAGTAGTGGGGAAGTGATAATTCAGCTAGAAAAAATTGAAGAGACAAACCTCCCCTTGTCACGTCAGACCCTAGAGCAGAGATCTACTTCTATATGGATAGATCAATGCTTGTTTGCTATCTGTCTTTCTCCCTCTTTCTTCCTCCCTTTCTTTGCCCCCCCCAAATAACCTTAGTTGCAAAAAAAAAGTAAATAAAAAAGGGAAGAAAGAAATCTTAAATTGAGCGTTGATCAATTCTATAGAAACATAAGGTGACTAAAATACAATTTATCTGATATCTCTGATTACCAAAGGCATTTGTTGAGAAACAGTGAATCACATACACTCTGAGGGTAAATGTCTTTTTTTCTTTACCACCAAAGATATTTCAGCTTGGTGATTCAACAGAAATTACTGACATTATTTTATCCAATTTTATTATGATGTGTTGCCGCTGCCACTGATAACACGTAATGGTTAAATTGTCTTCTCCCTCTGTTTTTACAGCAATATGAAAACTGGAGACCCAACCAGCCAGACAGCTTCTTTTCAGCTGGAGAAGACTGTGTTGTCATCATTTGGCATGAGAACGGCCAGTGGAACGATGTCCCTTGCAATTACCATCTCACCTATACCTGCAAGAAGGGAACAGGTAATGGTCACCCCATTGATAAAATATAGTTGACCTGTATTTCACTCAGTTGTCAAGTGCATTCAGGAAGACTTGTCTTCACTCACTTTTACTCAAACTAATCATGTCGTAAGCATCAACTCTGTACATCTCCATCCAGCTCTAGAGTATTCACTCTTCCTAAGCAAGTTGGTTTCCACCTTAGATTTCAGGTGTTTGAGACAATAGTGTAGTATTCTGTAGAATAGCTACCAATCAAAATTAGACATTGAAGGACTTCGCTGGAGCGAGGCTTAGCATGGGTTTAAAACAATCAAGGTTTATTTATTACATGGTGGTACAGAAGTCCGGTATGGTATATTTTAGGTACAGCAAGATGGGCAGTCATCCGCAGAGATATAGGTTACTCATTATGGCCACAGAGAAGAGTCTTATAAGCTCGGTTTACCAGCTAGCTCAGTTACATGTGTTCAGTTCCCAGGAGAAGCAGCCCGGCGGGCGTGGGGGGGATGGGAAGGTGGGCTGGACTTCCAGCCACCTGCAAATTAAATAACTTGGTTTACATAAGTCCATCAGCCTGACTCCAGCCGTATGCTCACTGTGCCCAAATTCCCTTTGTGAGTCTGCATGCAGTATCACAACAGCTGCCAGTTTTTCTGAGAAAAATAGCTGGCAGTTCAAGGACCTATAGTCTGGTGAAAATATTTTTAACATTGTTGCTGATATTTTAAAGCTGGGCTATATTGTTCAGTGATCTGGATGTTTGACTCTTTTTAAAGAATGAAATACCTGGCACTATTGGCCTATGTTCATATAGTCCCTGTTTTAAAGTACTAGAACTGAAAATCACTACCTCCCTCTGGTGAGGGCTGTGAGCTCCAATTCATTGTGGTTCTTTAACCTTCCTCTCCTGTTTTCCACAAATAATTTTATTGGAGGAAATAATATTACAGGAAAGCTGTTGGTATATGAGTGTATTACCTGGTCTCTCCAAGCATTTGAATTTTTGAATCTCCCCCTTGGAAACATACATTCCTAAAACCATGCAACGGGGGAAAAAAAGTCATTTGTACCTATAGTAAATGCCTTCAATATATAGAATAAAAACATTTGCAGTGTAGGTTCCATAATGAAAATTGCTTAGTTGTCTTTAAAATAGATACAGTTAAGAAATATGTTTTTTTTAAAGTGTATTGTGTTTATCATTGACCAGTATGTTTACATTACTAAGACACATTTCATAGACTCCCTCTTTAGTCAAACAGGGTCTTCATAAACATGTTTCAACCCATTCGCAATTGACAGTAGTGTAAAACATTGACTTTTTACCTATACAGGGTAAAAATAGAAAACAGAAAGGCAAAAATGAAATCCATTTGACCTGTCCTTGCATATAAAATAATACAACTAATACACATACTCCATAAGTACTTTAGACAACAGACACTAATAATGAGACATTCTAATAATGAGATATCCAAGCTTAGAGGAAACTCTGTTGTTTATGATTACCTTACTCTGGTCTCCTCTTACATAGAGTGGAGTTCATTCTAACTCCACTTTCTGGATCAGCAGCTATTCTGGCTCTGTGCCTTATTACAGACCTTCTGTGATAGGACTTGGGAAAACATCAAGTCAAGTATTTGCTGTTTTCCTGTTTCTAGTGTAAAAGGTCTTCAACGAATTGTTTGTCTCTACCCAAATGTCATGCTTGTCTTTTAGATCGCCGATTAATGCCTTTGTAATCATGTTTTTCATTCTATGATCCAAACATTCAATTCTTTCCATTTCTTTCTCCCAAAGCCGTATTATTATTATTTTTTAAATAGCAGCACTATTGACAATTTGAATCAGATAATTCTTCATTGTGGCAGACTGTCTTGTGCACTCAGAATGCATGGAAGAGAGAGAGGGAGAAAACTTCCACAGACTAAGATCGGCCTATTGCTAAAAAGGCTTCACAAAAATGTCGACGTCACATTTCCAAGAGGGTGGAAACTATTTTGAACCACTCCCTTGTGGTCTAGGTATCAGTGCAGTGGCTAAAGCACTGGGCTTTTGAGTATGAGGTTCAGAGTCAGATCCCTGGCATTGCACATGCTTGAATGATGCCCTAGGTCCCTCGCTCACGTGCATTAATTTTAAAAAAAAGTGGGAGTTGGGTGTAGTGCAGCAGGTTAAGCGCACCTGGCGCGAAGCACAAGGATCAGTATAAGGATCCCGGTTCAAGCTCCTGGCTCCCCACCTGCAGGGGGAGTCGCTTCACCAGCGGTGAAGCAGGTTTGACGGTGTCTATCTTTCTCTCCCCCTCTCTGTTGTCCCCTCCTCTCTCCATTTCTCGCTCTCCTATCCAACAACAATGACAGCAACAACAATAAACAACAAGGGCAACAAAAGGGAAAATAAATAAATATTTTTTAAAAGTTTAGAAAAAGTCTCTCACTTTTTCTAAAGAGAATTAAAATTTTATCTGATCTCCTTTTTCTTATTTTTTAAATTTTTCTATTTTTTTTAAATGTAAACAAATTTTTGTTGATCAGTACTCTCGAGAATATTTTGGTTTTTGTAAGATGCATTTCTTTCTTATATGTTTAGACAGTTTTTGAACATAAAACCCAAGTAGTTCTACTTTTAACTAAACAGCTACAGAGAAGGATCTCAATATATAGAAAAGACAAAACAAACAAACAAAAAACAGTGCACACTATTAACACATCTTTGGAATAACCTGCAGGTTCATTTATTCTCCTGTTCCTACTAGAGCTAATGACTTAATTTTCTTAGCTTCATCTCAGATTTATCATAAACGCTCCTATTAATAAGAATTTGTTTTCTCAGAATTTTGAATTTTATGTGAGTTGGATCATAATGTATGTATTTTGTGCCTTGCTTTATGTTCAGTGTTGTATTTGTGTGTTGCATCTTTGTTGATACATGAAGCTGTGTTTCTTCCTTTTTTGTTGCTGCATAATGTTATATTGTGAGACTCAACTACATTTTATACATCAGTTCTCCCCTCAGTGGACATTTGGCTTATCCTAAGTGTTTTTGCAATTATAAACTAAGTTTTATGAACATTATTGAACTTGTTCCTGGTAGACCTTTAAGAGTTTCCATAGGACATCTTTCCAGGAGTGGAGCTGCTGAAACATAGGACATAGGTATCATCAAAATTACTAGAAAATGCTCTATTCTTTCCCAACGTAGTTGTACCAATTTGTACTATCGGCATTGTATGAGAGATCAGATCAGTTACTCTGTATCCTCAACAACAGTTGAAATTATTGGATTTCGAATTTTTTGACAGTCTGGTGGGTATGAAAATGTTATCTCTTATGATTTGACTTAACATTTCCATGCATCATTTCCCATCCATCTATATTTATATACTCAGAGATCACTTATATCTCTTCTCTTGCGCATAGTGACAAGTACCGCCTGATCCAGCCTCTCTTATAAAGCATTTACTCATTGCTTTAGTTGATATAAAAAGTACTGTTACAGTTTTTTATATTTTGACAGCTAAGATATGTTGCAAATATCTTGTCCCAGTTTATGGCTTCTTGTTCCTACCCTATATGCCATTTTTTTGGGGGGGGATGAATAGAATTATTTATGTTGTTATGCACTCCTTGGTTTTCACTATTCATTACATTGTGTTTATCTTAAATTAACAACAAATAGATATCCTGTGTTTTTTTTCAAATGTCCTATAGTTTTTGACTTTCATATTTATATATTTAATCCATCTAGAATTGATTCCCTGTACTCTCCGAGGTAAGGAACCAAGTTAATTTTTTCGTATATATGGACCCAATTGTCCAAATGACAAGATAGCCTTTCACCAATTGCTCTGTCTTGTTGCTTCTGTCAAATATTAAGCATATATGTATGCGTCTGTTTCTTGTCTGTTTGACTATCTTTGCCAACACCACACTCCTGAATTATTTTAACTTTGTAAGTCTTCACATAATAGACTTAGTGGAAATTTGTACATTGTTTTCTTCACAATTACAGAGACAACTTCTGATCTGTACAGCATGGAGTCAGATACATTGATTATATAATTGGTCATTTTTAACCTTACGTTTTACTTTGACTTCCTCGTGTCTGATGCTTGCAATTATTTAGTTTTTCACATTATAATAAAAGAAGTGCAGGTACCTAAGTTGGGGGTTACTGTTTGATGATACATACACATACTATTTGTTAATTAAAAGTAATAAAAGTATTTTTAATGTATTAGTTACAGAGAGTTTGATCTTATGATCTATTTTTAACTTATGTCGTCTGAGTCATAATTTCTTAGTCATGATTAAAAAGCCATACTAGGACTTTTCACTAATGGTTCATTTGTGTGTTTCATTAATGCCAACTTTGCTTGCTGTAGGATCAATACATTCTAAGCTGTGTTATTTTTCTCAGCTGAAGTAAGTTAAAGGAGTTACTTATTTAATTGAATTTACAAACTTTAAATTTATTTACAGAAAGGTAGAGAGAGTGAAAGAGACCACAACATGAAATCTTCCTTCAGTGTGATGGGGCTGGACTCTTAAGCTGGTTTGCTCACATGGCAAAGCACAGCAACAATACAAGTGAACTATTTCACTAGCTGATAATTATTGAATTAAACCCAAATGTGTCATTTCAAAAGGATACAATTGTAAATAGCCTCCGGGATATGTAAATGACTTTGATGTTCTTCAAGTTTTATAAAATTTATTTTGAGGTTAAGATGTTAACAGACAGACATTTTGCTATTAAGATGTCTGATACTGAAAATTTACATTATGTCATGAAAGAATATGAGGAATTCTTATAGGCTTTATGTTGTAGGAACTCTTAAGGTCAACTAAGAATAGAACGTACCAATTAGGAAAATCATATGTAAGTTAAATTGCCCTAATTAGAGATGTGTAACAAAACACAATACATAATAAAAGTTCATTTTTCAACTAGACAGTGTTGCATGAAACTGGAAGTTATTACATAGTCAGTGGACATAATCTCCCCAGTTATTACATAGTCAGTGGACATAAGCTCCAGAATTGGTAGATTTCTTCTCCTTCTATTAATTCTATTGTTGTTAAGTTTGTTGATCTCGTGAATTTTTCATTTTTAAATAAAAATGGTGCTTAAATATTCCAAGTTTTACCTCCCTTTTCAGTGTTGAATCTTATATTTAAAAGGAAATTAGAAAGTATAGCATGGCTGTTATATTCTCACTCCCTGTCTTTCTACCTCCTGGTTCCATACAGAAGACTATATATATATATATATATTCCTTAGGCATGAATTTTCACATTTTTAAAACAATTATAAAATTTCTTAGGGAAGTTATAGTGATAGCTGCTATAAATCCACCATTATTCCAAATGAAATTGGGCACTTAATACATGCTCTGAAATAGTGATGGAGAACATTTCAGCATGTTGACATGAGACAGGGCTTTTTAATTGAGAAATTTTTCAGAAAAGTAGTCTTACCAAATGGATAGATAGGTAAGTATAGGACCATTTTGCCCAGTATGTTGTAATGAATCACAATTGAAGATGGCATGACTTGAGCTTCAAATTAGACTCAGGGTCTCAATATTTTGATTTTTCTCTTGAACACTTGCAACTTCTTTAATAAAACACTACCTAAGTGATGGTGTTGGATTACGTTCTGTACGAAAGAAAAGAGAATACAAAAGTGAGATTCAAGACAATTGAAATATTTAGATTATTTGGAAATAACTCAATTTGCTTTCCTTTAGTTGCTTGCGGCCAGCCCCCTGTTGTAGAAAATGCCAAGACCTTTGGAAAGATGAAACCTCGTTATGAAATCAACTCCCTGATTAGATATCACTGCAAAGATGGTTTCATTCAACGCCACCTTCCAACTATCCGTTGCCTAGGAAATGGAAGATGGACTATGCCTAAAATTACCTGCATGAACCGTAAGTGGTACTTTAGAAAGAATGGACAGCCGTGCTATAACAACTACTAGTCAACTACTAGTCACCCTCATGTTATGACCAGCCACCCTCATTTAACGGGCTACATGATGAGTAGTTTAGGGTATGGAGCAAATAATGTTGTTGTGTTTTCTTTCTTTCTTCTTTCCATCCATGTAGCATCTGCATACCAAAGGACTTACTCTATGAAATACTTTAAAAATTCTTCATCAGCAAAGGACAATTCAGTAAATACATCAAAACATGAACATCGTTGGAGCCGGACGTGGCAGGAGTCCAGGCGCTGATCCCTAAAGTGGCGGACATATGTTTTCATCATTTTCAGCCAAAGTCCTAACTTCCTGTGCCTTTCCTGTCACCTTGAGAAGTATTATCAGTTGATGTGGATTTTTGGATCAGTGTCCAGTCATTGTGGATTGCTGTGCTTCCAAAATGTTTCAGATGAAAAGTATTGACATTCAAAAACAAAGCAAACGAAAGAAAATGAGGGCCAAAAAAAGGAAAAGAAAAAGAAAAAAAGGAACCATTTCCAGACTATGTAATTTCTTTAGTTTTCTATCTGCCTCCAGTGCAGACCATTTTATAATGTATACCAGCCTACTGTACTATTTAAAAAAAAAAAAAAACAGAACAAAACTCAATTTCAGCACCAATGGCAATGTAAATAAGATGATTTAATGTTGATTTTAATCCTGTATATAAAATAAAAAGTCACACTGAGTTCAGGCATATTTAATGGTGATTATGGAACTCTTGGAGGTCTTTAATCATTGGGTTGGCTGCTTTGTTGTACATTGTTGAGGCTGGAAATGGTTTCCTTTGCCCGTTGACCATCAGTAAGACTAAGGACCACTTTTTCTGGACAACTAAAAAGAAAAAAAAATGCAGAGTCCTGTTGGTCACTGCACCATCTCGGCTGGAGGTACAGTTTGCTTTGATGTGATGCTGAAGCCTGGCTAATGGAATCCTGACTGAACTGTTAGGACTGCAGTATGGACCTCTTCTGTACTGCATTCCATCTGTTTTGTTTTCTTTACTACAAGAAAGGCCTGGATGGAGGACTTTTCTATTCCCAGGAGCATTTGTTTTTTAGGGATCAAAGTGCTAAGTATTAACTCAACCAGGTCTACTTTTTAATGGCTTTCCTAACTCTAACTTTCAAGGTTACAGGTCAACACATTTCAAATGAATAGAGGCTTAGGGCTCTGGTGGGTGGGGGATTGTTAAAACAACACACATTCAAAGAAAGAAATTTTGTATATATAACCATTTTAATCTTTTATAAAGTGTTTGAATGTCCATGTATGAATGCTGCAGCTGTGAAGCATACATAAATAAATGAAGTAAGCCATACTGATTTAATTTATTGGATGTTATTTTCTCCCCCAAACCTGAAAATTGACATAGTATGCTAGTAATTTTTCAGTGTTAGCTTTTATACTTCCCTCACACAGTTTGGAATTACATAATCTGAGTACTTTGTCCCTGATTGAATAATGTGATGGATAGACAAGCATCAAGTGTTTGTGATGAAAAGAGTGGAAACGTGTATAGTTTTCAGAAAAATGGTGTTTGCTCATCCTCAGTAAGGAATATGTCTTTAGAAATAGTGTGGATATTTCTTCCTGTTAGGTGGATTGTATGTGTTGAAATTTCTCTCTATATTTTCCCACTCTGTTTTCTCCTCTTTATTTGAATAAAGTGACTGCTGAAGCTGATTTTGAATCATTATCCACTTAATTTAACATTTGAAGAAAAAGCAAATGGGTAGAAAACATTTAGGAATCTTCCCTTAATTTTAGTTAGGATAACCATGAGAAGAGTAGGCAACGAGTCAAATGTAAATAGAAGAATAACCAACGCTGATTCTTCATTCAGAAAACATTTAGTTTAGAAGGAAGGACAGACATTAACTACAATCAAGCCTTCTGTCTTTAAGAAAGTTCCCTTGGGAGAGCTGGGCTGGGCTGTGGTGCAGCAGGTTAAGCGCACATGGCACGAAGGGCAAGGACCAGGGTAAGGATACCAGTTCAAGCCCAGGGCTCCCCACCTGCAGGGGGTTCTCTTCACAGGCGGTGAAGCAGGTCTGCAGATGTCTATCTTTCTGTCCCCCTCTCTGTCTTCCTCTCCTCTCTCGGTTTCTCTCTGTCCTATCCAGCAACAATGACAGCAATAACAACAACAATAATAACAACAATGACTGACGATAAACAGCAAAGGCAACAAAGGGGAAAATTTTTAAGAATTTTTTCTAAAAAGTTCCCTTGGTAGGGCCAGGTGGTGGTGCACCTGGTTAAGTGCACACACGACAGTGTGCAAGGACCCTGGTTCAAGCCCCTGGACCCCACCTGTAAGGGCAAAGCTTCACGAGTAGTGAAGCAGGGCTACAGGTGTCTCTCTGTTTCTCTCCCACTCTATCTCCACCTCCTCTCTCAATTTCTTTCTGTCTCTGTCCAATAATAAAATTGAAAGTAAATAAAAAGAAAGTTCCCTTGTTTGCTACATTAAATGTGGTCCTCTTTTAAGTGCTCTAGAGCAGAGAGCAATATTGTTTCAACCATGTAGGTTTTAATTTGTCTTTTTTCTTTACAATACACACAGTATATTCCTGGTTTTGTATTATAACATGTATAGTATAAAATGAGTGATTGTGTGTGTGTGTGTGTGTGTGTGTGTGTGTGTGTGTGTGTGTGTATGAATAAAAGTCTAAAATGTTTGTAACTTTTGTAACTGTTTTTGTTTGACCAAGGAAACCGAAAGTCCTTTTACTCTACTGTGACTGGTCTGATTTTTTTTTTTTAATTTAAGAAAGGATTAATTAACAAAACCATAAGGTAGGAGGGGTACAACTCCACACAATTCCCACCACCCAATCTCCATACCCCCCCCTCCCCTGATAGCTTTCCCATTCTCTATCCTTCTAGGAGCATGGACCCAGGGTCATTGTGGGTTGCAGAAGGTAGAAGGTCTGGCTTCTGTAATTGCTTCCCCGCTGAACATGGGTGTTGACTGGTCGGTCCATACTCCCAGTCTGCCTCTCTCTTTCCCTAGTAGGATGGGTCTCTGGGGAAGCTGAGCTCCAGGACACATTGGTGGGGTCTTTAATCCAGGGAAGCCTGGCCAGCATCCTGGTGGCATCTGGAACCTGGTGATTGAAAAGAGAGTTAATATACGAGGCCAAACAAATTGTTGAGCAGTCATGGGCCCCTGGTCTGATTTTTTATAGCTTTCTGATTCCAGTGTGCACTGACATTTTTACATTCTGGTTCTATCATTGAGAACAAACTACTGGCTTAGCTAAAGTCATTTTCTAGCTAGCAGAGAGATGATTATGATTAAAATACCTGTAAAAATTGAGATAAGTTGAGACATTACAGATGTATGCATTAATCTTAATGTGAAAGAATTATATAATAGGAAAACTTATAACTCACAAGTATGGAGTGCTACTTTTGAACCAGGCCAAGTGTTCTTGTACAAAATCTTCTAGCAAACTTATAGGCGAGTTGCTGTGACTGTTTAACTGACGAGGGATCAAGTATAAAGAATTTAAGTCATTTGTCCAAAGTTATACAATTAGTTTACAGCATATTTACTGCTGAATTCAATTAAGTTACAGTTAGGTTAAAGTATTAACTAGAAGAGTGTATTGGGGCCAGGCAGCGAGTGGTACACCTGGTTAAGCACACTAATCACAGTGTGCAAGGACCCAGGTTCAAGCCCCTGGTCCCAACCTGCAGGGGGAAAATTTCCCGAGTAGTGAAGCAGGTTTACAGGTGCCTCTCTTTTTCTCTCCCTCTCTATCTCCCCTCTCCCCTCTCAATCTCTTTCTGTCTCTATTCAATAATAAATTTAATTTAATTTAAAAAGAAGAGCATACCAGATGTCAATAGCAGCAAGTTCCTACTCACTCAGATATCCATCTTTTCATTTATTCGCTCATTCATTCACTCATTATTTATTATTATCGTTGTTGTTGTTATTATTATTATTATTTTGCCACCAGTCTCTGGGGGCTCCATGCTAGGTGCCTGTACTGTGTATCCACCTCTTATGGTGGCCTCCCCCCACCCCTTCATTCTTTTTTTTATTATTATTTCTTTATTGGGGGATTAATGTTTTATAGTCAACAGTAAATACAATAGTTTGTACATGCATAAAATTTCTCAGTTTTCCACATAACAATACAGCCCTTCATTCAACAGGATAAAGATAAATTGAGAGGGAAGGAGGAGATAGAGAGCAAGAGAGAAAGACACCTGCAGACCTGCTTCACTGTTCGTGAAGTGTCTCCATTGCAGGTGGGGAGCAAGGGCCCAAACCTAGGCCCTGTGTGTAGCACTGTGTGCACTTAACCAGGAGTGCCACCCCCTGGCCCCCTTATTTATTGTTACTCTGTGTCTAGCACTGTAATAAATCTGAGAGATTCAGCAGTGAGTGGAAAAAATAGGTTTCTACCTTGATAAAGGTTTTCATACTAGATGTATTCCACTGAAATTTTTTGAAGCCTACTTTTTTCAATATAATTTGGGCAAATAAGTCTATCGTATCTTCTATAGTTGTGTAAAAGTGATCACGAAAGATACGTGAGTTGAGTATTGAGGTTTTTTTTTCTTCTTCCTTTGGAAGATATATATATATGGAGTTGGGCATGAGTAGATACAAAATAGATGCTTTTTGCTTACTTAGTTTGTCTTTTCAATGTGCAACACATCTTTTACTGAACAGAATTTTCCCAAGGGAGCACGTAGGAATTTTCTTTTTGCAAAAGAAAAAAGTTTAGTGTTAACTTTGTGCATGATCTATGCATGATTTTCTCTCCAGAAAAAATGTGAAAGAGAAAATACATTTTAGGCAAAGGCAAAAAAGCTATCATTGCATGACTAAGGACAGAATGCTGATACCAACACTTTTGATGTTTATTTTTATATTTCCTAATAATGTATAAACAGTGAAACAATTTGGGGGGGAGAAATTCAACAATGATGCTTTTGTGTTATTTCCTTTTTGTCATCGTGCTACAATTGCCACTTGCTAAACAAACCAAAATGTATCTAAATGATACTTTGCTAAAACAAATCTAAATAGAAAGTTCTTAGGGATTTTGAGTCATCAACAATTGTATCATTTTTCCTATTATTACTTATTTTTGTGTGCATGAGTCCAGCTGGAAAAGAGCCAATGCCAAATAGTAACAAAAATGGTTTTATAGTGAAGTGTTTTTAGAATAAGCCAAGTGTAAGATTTAATTGGACTTTAATTCTGAGTTTTGGCTAAGTTCACCAAATGATCCCTGCAGCCAATCTTAAATGATTTTCACACTGTTTATTCTAAAGTCAAAAAAATTAAGGTAAGTACATGCCACATTTTAGGCTGTTAACAAAACTTTTTTTGGTATCATAAAATTAAAAATTCTCCAAGATATTATTTTTGGCATATTTTAGGTTTTTACTTTTTATTGTAGCAGCACAATTAGATTAACCCAAGACCTCATACCTGCATTATACCACCAAGGAAATGCCTGTGTGAGCCAATTTTTCATTCTTTTGTATGAAAGAGAAAACAGGAGAGCTGGTTACGGAGAGTAAAGAGACAGCACAGTACTGTTCGACCACTCATGGAGTTCCCCTAGTCCAACCCATGGTGCTCCATTGTAGTGTTGGAACTTAGTCCCAAACATTCATGCTCAGCAAGGTGTGTGCTTTACCGACTGAACTATCTTTTAGTCCAGACGTGTGTGTGTGTGTGTGTGTGTGTGTGTGTGTGTGTGTGTATCACCACTCTTTTGAACATATCAGTGGCATCTAAGAACTACAACTGTTTGATACTTATCATTCACTTAAAAAATAAAGAAAATACTCTTGATAGTCAGACTGTTTATCTTTTCCTAATCTTTGGATATTTTTTTCTTTTAGTTCTCCCCATGGAATTTTACCCAAATATTTATACTTTATACATTTACATTCTTGAAAGTGTTTAATTGGTTGAGCTGTCACACATGTTTTCATCAAAATGGATACTTAAAGTTAATTTTTCTTTTTATTTGTTGTTGTTATTATTATTATTATTAATTATTATAGAGAGAAAAATTGAAAGGGGAGGGAGAGGTAGAGAGGGAAGGAGAAAGACACCTGAAGTGCTTCTTCGCCTCTGGAGAAGCTTACCTTCTGCTGGTGGGGATCAGGACCTTGAACCTAGGTCCTTGTGCATTGTAATGAATGCACTTAACCAGGTATGTCTCACTCCCCCCTCTTTTTTTTCCCCTTTGTGAACATAAAGATATAAAGGGTAAGTTTATTGGGTCAAGTTATTGTAATTTACTGATACATACTGATACGTAATTGATCCAAACAGTGCTAAGCTAAAGGCTGGATGATGGGGTATGAAGTAGGATGTGCACATTACAGTCAGTGTTCAAGGAACAGTTTCAAGCCACTGGTCCCCAACTACAGGGAGAAAGCTTCACAAGCAGTGAAACAATGCTGCAGGTGTCTCTTCTTCACTTTCCCTCTCTGCCTCTCTATCAAGAAAAAAAAAAGGTAAGAAATAAAAATAAAAGTAAGCCATCCAGACAAGGAACTCCAGAAAGGAGAGAAAGAGAGACCTGCAGCATTGCTTCACCACTCATGAAGCACCTCAACCCCTTCCCATAGGTGGGGTTCAGGGTCTTGAACCCAAGTCCTTGAGCATGGAAACTTGTGCTCTGAACTGTGTGTGTACCACCTCCCAGCCAGAAGACCACTGTTTTAAGCTAGTGTTTCTCTAACTTCCATGTCTACATGTCATCTGATGATTTGGTGACAATGCTTATTTGGCTTTAGAAAATCTAGATGGGGTCTGAGGTTTAGCTGGGCTCACAAACTTCCAGATGATCTTGATATAATCAGAAGGCACAACATGCTTGGATAGCAAGACCATTGGTGCAGTGTTTGGTGCACCCAGTTAAGGGCTTGTATTACAGTGTGTGAAGGACCCAGGTTCAAGCCCTTGATCCCCACCTACATGGGGAAAGCTTCATGAATGGTGAAGTAGGGCTGCAGATGTCTCTCTGCCTTTTTACCTCTTTATCTCCCCCTCCTCTCACAATTTTTCTCTGTCTCTATACAATAATAAATAAAAATATTTTAAAAATATAAAAAGCTTATTTTGCCCTGCTCCTAATTTCTGAATCAGTAGGTAGAGTTTAGAAATGAGCATTTGTAATAAGTTGATGGGCAGTATGGCTCTGAACTTGATCATACCATAAAATCTGCCCACCTCTGAATATGTGTAAAGCACACTGGGCTAGGTTCCTTCTCTGTCTTCAGCCTAATCTCAATGCAATATTTGAGAAATATTGATATAAGGTATTAGGGGTCACATGAGTGAGACCAGACAGTAGGTCATTTCTTGACATCTGCTGAACAAAAATGCCCAAACTCTTCATGCCTGATATTTTGTAGTCTATGGTTATATTTTGTAGTCTATGGTTATACTACCCACCCTGAACACATCCGGTCCCATCTGATATTTTTCACAAAGGGAAAAAAAAATCTTCTTTGTACTTTTAACCCTACTTATAGAAATAATGGATGACTGGAAGTTTTAAAGAAGCAGATTGCTTGAAATATTGACAACTAAACTTTATGCCTTTGTCTTGATATACAAGTATTACCTTTATTTTTTTTTTAGTTCAGAGTGAAAGCAATTTTTATTTAATTTTAATTTTGTTTTTCACCACTCCTGTCACCAAAGGTCTGTGTCCCCATCCCCAACCCCATAGATAACTAATTTAGTTCTCCCATAGTCTTGGAAATAGGTTGACATTTTTTTTCACATTCATATTTTCAATTGTCTATCTTCTGCATATGACTGAAACCATTCTGTGGTTGTCCTTTACCTCTTTACTTGCTTCATTAAGCATGATCTTCTCCAAGCCAGTCCATTTTCTCCCAAAGAACATGAGATCATCTTTTTTTTTATTATTATTATTGCTGAATGATACTCTGTTGAGTATATGTTCCATAGCTTTTCTTATCCAATTGTTTGTCGAATGCCTTTACTATCTTTTATTATATATGAGGGTGAGCCAGAAAGGTTAAACAGATACATTTCCAATATCAGCAGATAAATATATTAAGAAGTACACAAACTGGCTAATTTTTTAATCCATTCGTGTCAAACTGGCTATATAGTTTTACTCTCATTTTCTATTAACTTTGGTCTATTCTATTATGGGTTATGTGGAAGAAACTAATTACTGGGAATCTGTCATGTGATGTGACAAGTAATTGAAACTTGGATTGTCTCTGAATAGTGGTATAACACCTAATACATTATTAAACACTAATTACTTAACACACAAATGAAGCCAATTCAAGTCAGTTCCAGCAGTTGGTGGTGCCTAATAATAAAGTTGAAAACACAGATAATTAACATGGATCAAAAAAATTCATTTTAAGCTGGCCTGAAAAAAAATTTTTTTTTGTCATTTGGTATTAATGATGACATACTAATATGTCTCATAGAAAAATTTAGATAAAGAAAAAAATTATAAGATTCATCCTAGGGGTCAGGCTGTGTACTCACATTACAGTGCTCAAGGACCTGGGTTCAAGCCCCTGGTCCTCACCTGCAGGGGGGAAAGTTTCAGAAGTGGAGAAATGGGGCTGCAGGGAATCTTTCAGTCTCTCACCCCTTCTCCCTTTCTCCCTCCCAATTTCTCTGTCTCTTTTAAATAAATAAAATTAAAACAATATTTTTAAATAAGATTCACCCTGCTTTCCAAGATTTCTCCACACACATAATGTAACCGAGGAGACCACACTTAAAAAACCTGAAGAACAGAAGAATTAAGTATTCCTGGCCTCTAATACATTTGTTTACTTCCTGTGTAACACAGCTATGTTAATGTCGGTCGCTGGAGTGGGAAGGCAATTCAAAGAGGCAGACTATCTCTAATCCCAAAGAAAAGCCACTAGACACCAGGACTGCTCTGAACTAAGGGACAGCCAATTCACTGCCCTTCCATAATTTATTGTTTTTTTAATTATTTATTTATTTTCCCTTTTGTTGTCCTTGTTGTTTTTTATTGTTGTTGTAGCTATTGTTGTTACTGATGTCGTCATTGTTGGATAGGACAGAGAGAAATGGAGAGAGGAGGGGAAGACAGAGAGGGGGAGAGAAAGATAGACACCTGCAGACCTGCTTCACCGCCTGTGAAGCGACTCCCCTGCAGGTGGGGAGCCGGGGGCCTCGAACCAGGATCCTTACACCGGTCCTTGCGCTTTGCACCATGTGCGCTTAACCTACTGCACTACCACCCAAACCTCCATAGTTTATTATAATAAACTCAGTTTTTAAATTCTAATCCTGAGCAACTGCTTGATAGCTCTCCTAGAGCACTAGGAATTTAACAAAAGAACTCCCCAATTGCATCAAACTCTAGCTAAGATTTCTGAAGAAACCCATAGCCAGAAATGGATACGTGGGCAGAAGAATGGAGCAGAAGAGAGTTGTAGTAGGAAAGTAAGCATGCTTGCTGGCCCCAATGGTAGCTACTTAGTGGGGAACAGAGTCAGACAGAGCTGAGAAACTATGGGCTCTTGCCCACTGACCTCAGAAGAATCAGGTGTGAGACTGTTCAAGAAGACTTACCAACGTGGCAGAGAACTAACTTGACTGAGACATGACAGTGAAATAATGTAGGTCCATCCCTGGCCCAAGGGAGATTTGTGGGAAACTTTCAAATATGAGGGAGAAATAAAGATCTTCTCCAGCCCAGAGAAATGAAAGGACTTTTATGCCATCACTACCAGTCTGGCCTTGCAAAGTCTACAGAAAGGAGTTCCAAAGAAAAATATAACTAGACCACCACTTAAAAAGATACATTAAAAAGTAACTTAAAATAATCCAAAGATATGGATATTAAAACTGAAATTATACAGAAGACAATGGCAGAATATATCAAGCAAACCCCTGTGGGTAAGTGAACTTAGAACAAGAATAAATAAATGTTACTATATCAAACTGAAAAAGCAGTGAAAGAAAACTCCACAAAGATAAACAGGTGACCCAGAAACTTGGAGAAGATATTTGCACGTTACACATCTGACAAATGACTGATACCAAACATATATGAAGGAATCATACCACTCAACAACAACAGCAGCCACAAAACATTTAGAAAGAGGTCAAAGATATTGAATCCATCTCTAGTGCTACAAGAATAATTAGATCTTTGCAGGCACTTAGTAATGTTTGCTAAATGGTTGACTGTTTCCCTACATGCAGTTATCCTGAATGTCTAAGCAATAAGTGACTGTTTTTATAGAACAGCTTCTCTTTTCTTTGTTTCATTCTTCTTTTTCTTCTTCTATACCTCCAACTCCTTCTCTTCCTCATCATCATTCTTCTTCTTCTAATATTTTAATTACTTTATTTTTTTAATATTTATTTATTTATCTTTTGTTGCCCTTGTTGTTTTATTGTTGTAGTTATTATTGTTGTAGTCGATGTTGGATAGGACAGAGAGAAATGGAGAGAGGAGGGGAAGACAGAGAAAGGGGAGAGAAAGACAGACACCTGCAGACCTGCTTCACCGCCTGTGAAGCGACTCCCCTGCAGGTGAGGAGCCGGGGGCTCAAACCGGGATCTTTCAGCTGGTCCTTGCACTTTGCGCCATGTGTGCTTAACCCGCTGTGCTGCCATCCAACTCCCCAATTACTTTATTTTAACAGGAGAGATACAGAAAGACCAGAGCACTACTCAGCTCTGGCTTATGGTGGTTCTTGACTGAACCTGGGACTTCACAGCCTCAGGCACGAAACTCTTTCGCATAACCATTATGCTGCCTCCCAGCCCTCTTCTTCCTCCTCCTCTTCCTCCTTCTTTTTTAGGGCTATCCCTGGGGCTTAATGATTGAACAAAAAGACTCCATTGCTCAACTGCTCATGAAGTTTCCTTGTGCAGGTGGGGACCAGGATTGAACCTGGACCCTCATGCATGGTAATGTATGCACACTACTGTCTGGACCTAGAACCGTTTTATAACATAATATTTCTTCCTACTTCCCACTGTCTTTCAGTTCTTAAAAGCTACTTTTCATTATTTTTAAGAACATATCCTTTACTTTTTAATATATCTTTATTTATTTATTATGGGATAGAGACAGAGAGAAATTGAGAGGGGAGGAGGAGATAGAGGAGAGAGACAGAGAGACACCCGCAGCCCTGCTTCACCTCTCATGAAGCTTCCTTTCTGCAGATGGGGACCAGGGACTTGAACCAGGGTCCTTGCGCACTGTAGTGGGTGTGCTTAAATGTGCCCTTAAAGGGGCCTGTGAAACAGTTCACTTGGATAATATGAGGCCTTGTCACATGCATAAGTGATGTGTGAGCCTGTCTCCCACCACACTGAAGAAAGGTTGAGCACTGTGATCTCTTTCACTCTCTCTGTCTATGATTCTATTTCCCTCCCTCCCTCTCTCTCTCTGTCTCTCTACAAAAGATTTTAATGTCAGCTGGAAAGGGGACACAGGACAACCCTTAGGGACTTGCAGGTAGGGGGCTCTATCTCCCACCTACGTGCTTTGCTCTCTCTCCTCTCTCCCCCGCTTCTTCTCCCTCTGTTAATGAATCTCCTTTAAAATAACTTTAATGATTATAGCATCTAAACAGGTACATATTTTCTTCTTATAAATCATCAACTATTTTTCATTTTTAACCTCCATGTTTCATCAGTTCATTATATTATCTTATTCCTTATTTGCGTTTTGTCTGTCTTATTTTTACTAATTCTGAATGTCTTGGGGACTTGATATATATATATATATATTTGTTGAACAAGTGAATGGTTTCATATATCTTGAAAAATGAAAGGAAATGACTGAAGATTTTTTCCTGGAGCTAGCAAATTATTTCCACTTTTCAAATACAGATAGAAAAGTGTCTTTTTAGTTGCCTCATGTGTCTTTTCTCTCTGAAGACTTGCTGTCCAGTGCTTCTCATTGTTCAATACCTGGAAATGACTGTTTTACTTACTTGTCTGAGTTTGTTTAGTTGTTTAAGACAAAAAAAAAAAAGTAAATCTAGTCCCTATGTTTGGTAGCAGAAGCTAAACAATTATGCGTATAAGATTCTTATGACTCCAGATGTAGAATTTTTTTTTTTTTTTAACCAGAGCACTGCTCAGATCTGATATATGGTGGTGCAGGGGATTGAACCTGGGACTTTGGAGCCTCTGGCTGGAGAGTCTCTTTGCATAACCATTATGCTATCTACCCCTGCCAAGATTCTTATGACTCCAAATGGCTGTCTGAACTTTGCACAGGCTTCATACAAATGGAGACATACGACATAAAGTAAACTCATAGGCTTTCGTGCTCTTCCCGTTTTACCCCAGGTTCTTAACAACTAAATCAATATGCTCCCATCGTGGGCATCATATCCATTATTGGATATGAAGTATATGAATGCAGATCTAGAAAAGACTTTTTTTTCATTTAATATTTTAATTTTCCTTTATTTATTATTGGATAGAGACAGAGAGAAATAGAGAGGGGAAGCGGAGATAGAGAGGGAGAGAGACAGAGAGACACCTGCAGCTCTACTTCATCACTCGTGAAGCCTTCCCCCTGCAGGTGGGGACCAGGGGCTCGAACCCGGGCCCTTGTATACTGCAGTTTATGTGTCCAACCAGGCATGCTACCGCCTGGCCCTGGTCTAGAAAGGTCTAGAAAAGATTTCATTGATTCCTAGCAAGGACTCATTAGATTTCATTGTTTGAAGAATCAGGACAGATGACAAAGAAAATGCCTGTGGGAGACTTAAAGTAAGTTGGGACTACACTCTATAATGCTTTGACATTTTCATTTATTTTTTACTAAGCCACATAGATTGTTGCAAGTTTGCATGATAGAAAAGAAATCAATACATTAAGTTAATGTCTACAAGAATTTAGTTTTAAGAATCAGCATAAGATTTTTGTTGTGACAAGATTTCCTCCAGCCCCACTCCTGAAATGTACTAAAAGTGAGTGTTTTTCTAGGATATGTCTATAGATCTATACTTAGAAATATGAGATACAATACAAAACAATAAGATGTATTTTCTACAGAAAATCAGACTTGTATTAGACTGATTTCCAGGTAGAATGTTTCAACTTAACCATCCTGGGATGTCTTGTCTACAAACTGAGAAGTGAATAGTTAGATAGAAATTCATCTTCCAACATTATACTTTTAAATTTTCATTTAGAGCAAAACAAATTTCTCCCATCAGTTAAAAGGCTGAAAATGGATGATTCTATTATAACATAGAAAATTCTTTGTTACTTAATCCTTTGTGTAATGAAAGGGAAACACATAAAGAATGTTGAAAGAGGCTTTACTGTGGGTAATTGTTCTAATGTGTGGTGCCAACTTCTTCATTGAGACCTGGTCTGAAGCCAAGAAGTTGAGTATGAATACTCAATGCGTTTTTCTTATGCTTATAGAAATAGGCATGAAGAACAGAAGATACTCTGGGAGGAATCAGTGAATGCTAGTTTAGACTGAACAGCCAGTTCTAATACAAAAGGGCAGATATCAACTAGTGAATTTTTTTATGCTGTAATCTGAGCTTTAGATATAAACAGGATATCCAAGGCACATGTTCTGATCTGCACTGTTAGATGACTACTAATGGACTGGCATCGGTCTAACTTTCATATTCTAACTTGAATTAAAAGTTTGACTGTAGTTTTTTGGCTAATGAGTTAACTTAAGTGCAGGGAGATAGAATTTCAGCACATGATAGGATTTTCGGCCTGTCTTAGACATCCCTTCACACAGTTACATTAGATTAAGTTCAGGGGGGAAACTGTGTTGTTCTATGCTTCCTTCTCTCAGCCATTCCAGCTCCTATTTTGTTCTCTTTTCTTTGCCAAGCAGTCATTTTGTATACATTAGTTTCTTCTCATGATATTATTGTTTGTAACCGTGATCTAATCCAAAACACTTTAGTCTTCTGTTTGCTGGAATATAATTTCCATCACACTGTTGGTTGAAACTGCTCTTACTAGGCCTGTCAATGACTTCCATGGGGCCAAACCAGGCTGTTCTTTTCAGTACTGATCCCAGTCTATCTCTTAGCAGCATTTACCACGGTCACTACTTACTCATACTACACAAACTCAGTATTTCTTCTGTCTCTGTCTTTGTTTCTTCTTTGTCTTTTTTGTTGCCTAAACCCTCCCTTTGCTTATTCCCCTACCCTGTATTAGGTGATCTTTGAGTCTGATCACTAACAGGCTGGTAAAATAGTTCGCATCCATAGTGCACTTGCCTTTACATGCTCATTGAGCCTGGTCCCTACCATAGTAGAGGAAGCTTCACTTTGGTTTTACGTGTCTTTTCCTTTCTATCTTTCTGTCTCTCTTTTTAATCTGAAACAGTCATCCTGGAGTATAACATTCCAGTCATGACCAAGCAAACAAATAAATAATGATTTACAAAATTATAAGATCCTGAGAGTATAATTCCACATCGTTCCCACCTCTAGAGTTCTTTGCCCTCATACCCCTCCAGCGTAACTGCAATAGATCTCCCAAGGTCACAGATGTGGGTTGAATATATTTTTTTTATATGGTCCTGCTTTTACTTCCTTTCTAAATTACACATACATCTATTACTACTTTAGAGTGTCCATTTTTTCTTCTTCTCTCTCAGATATTGACTTCCTCTGTTTTTTTTTTTTGTTTGTTTGTTTGTTTCCAGATATACTTCTTTTTCAGTGATGCCATAACAACAAAGATTCCTGGTCACAAACATTTTGGATTTTGTTGGAACTGAGTCCAGAGTTCTCTGGTCATCTTCCTCTACTTTTTGCCCCCCTCTATAGATACTGACCAAAATTCTTTAGGGGGGTGTAGAAGGTAGGAGTTCTGGCTTCTGCCATTGCTTCTCTGCTGGATGTGGACATTGACAGGTGTTATCTTATACCCAGCCTGTTTCTATCTTTCCCTAGTAGGTTAGGGCTCTGGAAAAGTGAGGTTCTGGCTTGTGTTGGTGAGGTCATCTGGCCAAAGAGGTCAGGATGGGATTATAGTAGCATCTGTGACATGATGGCTGAAAGGCAGTGAAATATTAAGCAGGACAAATGCTTAATAAACATGAACCAAAGAGTAGAAATAGAGCAGATGGGAATAGAAACTTTGAGGTGAAATAGAGCTAAGATGTCTATTTTAGGTATGTTCATAAGGGGCCATGACTTTAGAAATCTTTGCTTGAGCTTTACAGCTAACATGAAGCTGGTCTAGAAATACTGTGGGAAGATGGTGTCAGAATTGAGAATAGTACTTGAAAGCCAGATTAGGACATAAAATAGCTCCCAAACTTAAACTTGAACACTGATATTTGTTAACCACATTGTTCTGACCCAGGGTTTTTGTAAGCCATACTTAGCAAAGGAGCCTGTAAAATCTCCAAGTCCTTGTCAGTCTGAGCTCACAGTCCATGGTCACAGCTGGGAACATTCTAGGCTGCACTCATTTCAGGACCAGTCTTCCTCAAGTGGCAGAGTAGGATGACCCAGCCTCCCTTCAGAGAGTGGGACAGTTCTCATTACTGCTATTTATTTATTTACTTACTTTGAATTATCTTTATTTATTAATTGGATACAGACAGCCAGAAATTGAGAAGAGGAAGGATATAGATAGATAGACAGATAGATGATAGAAAGATAGATAGATAGATAGATAGATAGATAGATAGATAGATAGGAAAGGAGAGACACCTGCAGCCCTGTTTCACCACTTGTGAAGCTTTACCCCTGCAGGTGCAGACTGGGGGCTTGAACCCAGCTCTTTGTGCACTGACTCAACCAGGTACACCACCACCCTGCCTCACTATTGCTATTTAGTAGTGAGGGTAACATCTTGGAGATTCCTAATAAACACCACAGAACACAACACAACAAACAAAAAAACCAAATTGAAGTGTCTATATCATTGTAATTTAATTCTCACAGCTATACTCCTAAAAATGTGGTGAGAAGTAATAGAAAGAAACAGAAAAGAAAGAGAAGAAAGGAAGGAAGAGAGAAAGAAAGGAACAAAGAAAGAAAGAAACTGAGAAAGAAAGAGAGAGAGAGAGAGAAAGAGAGAGGGAGAGAGACAGAGAGAGAGAGAGAGAGAAAGAGAGAAAGAAAAAAGAAAGAAAGAAAAATGAATTATTCTGTGAAACCATAAACAGAGTCTTGGACTATTGTGACTCAAACCCTAGGCAGCCCAGACACACTCACACCCTCTTCAAAGTCAGCAGCCACAGACCACCCAGGACTGAAATTCCATCAATCAATTGTTTGACAATTAAGCTAATTTGCATATAGCAGTTGGAATTTAACTGACTGGAAATCTACTTTGGATATCACATTTGATTGAGAGCTCTCTCTCTCTCTCTCCTTCCCTTTCTTTCATATTCTGCTCATCCTCAGACAATCTAAAAAAATTGTAATGTCTTTCCTGGGTCTGTGGTTCTCAGGCTCTTGAGGTGTCTGTTCTTTGCTTAACTGTGGCAAAACAATAACTTTTTAGCCTGAGGCTTAGTAAAGATGGTAACTTCCATGAAGTCACAAAGCCAGCAAATGTGGCATATGGGAATTTGCAATGTCCTTTCAGGTACTGACCATCTCTCTGAGATCTTGAATCTTTCCTGTCATTCTTTCCAGTGGCTGTTTGCTTTTGTGTGTGTGTGTGTGTGTGTGTGTGTTTACACAAAGTTTTTACATATTGAAAAGCAGCTCAGATTTCAAATAGGCCTCTGCTTCTGCAAACGATCTGCAGTTTTGACGGTGAGATTATTTCTTTTGAGGAGTGAGACACTCCTGATGCGTCCTGATGACTGCGCCCAGCCTCTCTGCTCATGCACCTTCTCTGGAGGCGAGGGCCAGGGACTTGGCCAGCCCTCTTTGTTCCTTGGCTTTTGACTGTCTTTTGCCATTGCTTTCTTTGCTAGGGAAATATCTGAAATATAACAAAGAAATCATGCGGACAGTAAATCCTGTCTTGCCCCCTTTATTATTTGCTCTTGTAAATCCTGCCTTTGCTTCCCTTGGCAACCATATAGCTGGATCTCCCACAAAGTAGACCTTCCCCTTATTTTCAGCATTTCAAAACTAAATCCCATTGTCAGCAAAGCTGTTTGTTATCCAAAGTCTGGATTACCTTTGGGTGACCTGTAAGAGACTATATATATATATATCGCTTTGATCTCAGTACCCTGTTAACTTACTAGTGGACAAGTGAAGGAGGATGAGAAGGTGATAGGGTAGAATATTTTCAGATCAGAAGAATCTTGTAATAGTTTTTTAAATCACATTATATATAAGAATGGGAAACTTATCTCCTCCATTCAAGATCAGTAGAATCACCGGTTGTAGTACTTGTGAGCTGAAGAGATAGCTCAATGAGTTAGAGCGCAGGGTTAACATGACTGAGTCCTCAGAGAATCCAAGTTCAATCCCTGGCATTGCCATATGCCAGAGCTAAGAAACACTCTCTTTCTCTCTCACAAAAGTAAATAAGTAACTTCAGGGGGAAAAAAAGTATTGAATGAAAATGTCCATGCTCACAGACCATATTATAGACATCATTGAGATGTAGAAGTCAAGACTGGAAGTCAAGTCCCCAGTGGCTAATACCTTGAATCAAGGTTCTAAGCTCCCAGCATTTAACCAAGAACAGCCCTCCAGACATTAATGATCTTTATGTGACAGCACTTCAATGTTACACTCCCATGTGTAGTGGGAATGGGTCCCAAACTGTAGATCTAAGTATGCAGTAGGTTGCATTGTGTTCCCTCACAAATTAAAATACGCACTTACCTGAAAATAGGGCCTTTTCAGATGTAAGAAAGTTAAGACATTGGAATTAGGTAGACCTTCAATTCAGTGACAAGTATCCTTCTGGGAGGACACAAAAGGATACTCACTGGAAGAATGCCCAGTGAATATGGAGGCAGAGATTGGAAAATGTAGAAATACTGAACATCTCTAGCAGGGTATGAGGCCAGGGAGGAGTTTCTCTTACAGTCTTCAGAGTTCTTGTGGTCCTGCTCCTACTTTTAACACTTCCATGTTCCAGGACTGTAAGCAACTAAGCTCTTATCATTTCAAGAAATCCACTTTAATTAATTTGTTTATTTATTTATTTTTATTTATTGCTTTTGGGGTTATTGCTGGGGTTTTGTGCCTGCATTTCGAATACACTGCTCCTGGAAGCCATTTTTTCCCCCATTTTGTTGTCCTTGTTGTTGCACTTGTTGTTGTCATTATTGTTATTGTTGCCACTGATGTTATTGTTGTTAAATAGGACAGAGAGAAATGGAGAGAGGAGGGGAGACAGAGAAGGGGAGAGAAAGACAGACACCAGCAGATCTGCTTCACCGCCTCTGAAGTGACTCCCCTGCAGGTGGGGAGCCTGGGGCTCGAACCTCTAGCTTCAAGTGTGCTTGACCCACTGCACTACCACCCGACTCCCAAGAAATCTACTTTATAAAGTCAGTCATTATGGTCATCCAAAGACACTAACACAAGGTGACTGTTAAGTGCAATCTTAATTTTTAAATTTTATTTACTGATTGGACTGAGGCTGAGACCAGTTGAAAGGGAAGGGGAAGACAGAGATAGAAAGCCAGTTCTTCTTCTTCTAGCGTTTGCCCTTCTTCCATAGCCAGTCAACAGCGTCAGGTTGAAAGCTGGCAGGAGCTGCTTGTTGCTGGCTTTGAAAGTGACTGGGATCCATGTGGATTCAGTCGGCTAGGAAGGATTGTCAGTTTCCCCAATGAATGGGGACTCACGGGATGCACCATGAGAAGGTCGATCCAATGCACCCCAGAAAGCCAGTAAGAGAGACGCATGAAGCATTACTTCACCACGCAGGAAGCTTCCCCTCTGCAGGTGGAGACCCAGGGGCTTGAGCTGGGGTCCCTGCACACTGAAACGTGGACTCTACCTGACGTGCCGCCTGCAGCCCCTGCAATCTTTTCCCCCTGTGTTCCAACATCTTTACTTCATGCTTCAGTTCTTCCAGAGGATGAATACTTACACTGAATTTAGGTCTGGCTCCACTTCCCAGGATTGTGTTTAAACTACTACGTGTGTGTGTGTGTGTGTGTGTGTGTGTGTGTGTGTGTGTGTGTGTGTGTCCAAACCAGTTGCCTGGGGATGTGCTTTTTTCCCGGTCTCCATCGCTTCCATTCATTTCATGGCTCTGACAGCCTCAAACTTGAACCTAACATCAGATTCCAGAAAGGCATTTACACTCCCGTACACCTGGTTGGGGCTTTATTGACAGTTCCATAGTGAGCTTCTGTTCCTTGACACCTCTGGCAGAGAAGAATGTTTCAGGACCTCTCTTCCTGCATCTTCATTTTTTACCCACCTTCCTGTGTGGTCCTGAAAGGTAAACTAGATATCTTGTCTTCATTTTTTAAAAAAATTAGTGATGTAATATTGATTTACAAAATTGTGAGATAACAGAGGTGTAATTCCACACCATTCCCACCATTCCCAAGTTTCAAATCCTCATTCAACCTTCTAGTGGAAACTGCAGTCGTTCTCACAAAGTCACAGATATGGGTCAACTCTTATTTCCATAACCATCTATATTTGTATGGGTTCTTTTTTTTTTTTTTTTTGCCTCCAGGGTTATTGCTGGGGCTCAATGCCTGCACTGTGAATCCACTGTTCCTGGAGGCCATTCCCCCCCTTTTGTTGCCCTTGTTGTAGCCTTGTTGTGGTTATTATTGTTATTGTTGATGTCGTTCATTGTTGGTTAGGACAGAGAGAAATGGAGAGAGGAGGGGAAGACAGAGGGGGGAGAGAAAGACAAACACCTGCAGACCTGCTTCACTGCCTGTGAAGCGACTCCCCTGCAGGTGGGGAGGGGGTCTCGAACCCGGATCCTTATGCAGGTCCTTGCACTTTGAGCCACGTGCGCTTAACCCGATGCTACCGCCCGACCCCGGTCTTTTTTTCTTTTCTTTTCTTTTTTTTTATGGTCCTGCTTTTTCTTCCTTTGTAAGTCACACCTATACCTACTGTTACTTCTGAATGTCCTTCCTTTTTTCTTCTTCTCTCACCAGGTCCTGATGGATTTGGAGTTCAGAGCCCTCTATTCATCTTTCCCTAACATTTCTCTCCCTCTGGGAATATGAGCCAAAATTCTTCTGGGGGTGCAGATTCCAAAGAATCTGCATCTATGAAGACACCAGCAATTTAGCCTGAAGAATTATTCTAATGTGACCTCCTACTATTATGTAAGATGCTACTATGGGGGCAGGGATTATGACTGGCTACGTAATTTTATCCTTTGTGTCGAGGAAGAAATAGCCTGACAACAGAAATGGATTTTTTAAAATAGTGATTTAATGATGATTAACAAGATTATAAGATAACAGGGATACAAATTCCACACAGTTCCCACCACCAGAGCTCCGTGTCCCATCCCCTCCATTGGAAGCTTCTCTGTTCTTTATCCATCTGGGAATATGGGCTAAATTTCTTTATGGAGAGCAGAAGGTGGAAGGTCTGACTTATATAACAGCTTCTTCACTGGACATGGGCATTGGCAGGTGGATTCATATCCCCAGCCTGTTTCTATCTCTCCCTAGTGGGGTAGGGCTCACGTTCTGGGACAGAAATGAAAATTTTAATACTTTCCTGTCGTTACAGTCTTTAAAAAGTTTGATGCTCTTTGGCTATTGTCATTTCCCCCATCCAGAGAAATACTCTACAGACACTTCTTTATTTTGGACTACTTAGCTCCTAAACTGGAACATGATCACACTATCTTGGCTTTTGCCAGACTTTTTTTTTTTTTCCCTGAGGAAGTTGCCATTCAGATGCAGAGCCACTAGATGTCACAAATGGAGAGTTTTCTTTCCTGACCCTGCAGTTTCTCCTGCATGCATGATGCTATCCTATAACCCTAAATATAAAAATAAATAACAACCTAATTTTTGAGCAATTTTAGGTCTATTGCAAAAGTGAAAAAAAGGTTCAGTTTCTCCATCTCTCCTGCAACCATCTATGTGCTGTTTACCGAATTTTTCAGCATCACTCACTAGATGAATACTATTTTTTAACCTAGTATGAACATACATTATCACTGAACATTCCTAGTTTATATCAGACTTCATTTAGTATTAAATGATAATTCATTTATCAGAGATTCATTTATTCTTAAATATTTAGCAAGTATACATTTAATAAGCATATAAACTATATAGTTAATAATAAATAATGTGTGTTGCTTAATAGATGAATATTTAATATAAAATGCATCTAAGTATATGTAACTGTATATGTAGACACAATGCTTACTATATTTATCATGTATATGTTCTCATCAATATTTATGAGAACAGAAGGCTCTCAGATATGCAACACTAAGGACTGAGTCAGAGACTGTTTGCGTGCAAGGCCTGTGCTTTATCTCCTAGTCTTCAGGTCCCATGTTTACTGTTAAACATTTTATAGATTTGGACAAGTAATACTGTTATAATTCCCGTTAGTATAATGTCATTGTTGTGAACTGTATGCTTGTGTTCACCCTAAACTCATATGTAGATATCCCAACCCCCCAAAGTGAGATTATTAGGCAGGACTTTGGGAAGTGAATAGGCCATGAAAGTGAGGTTCTCATAAATGGGTTAGTGCTATTTATTTATTGTTATTGCTCAGCTCTGGCATATGGTGGTGCAGAGGACTGAACCTGGGACTTGGGAGCCTCAGGTTTGAGAGTCTGTTTGCATAACCATTATGCCATTTACTTTCACCTGCAGGTTAGTGCTTTTATCAAAGAGGTCCTGCTGTGCTCCTTAGTCTGGCCTATCATGTTCAGATATGAGAAGCCAGCTACTCAGAAGAAGGCTCTGACTCTCCCCAAACTGATTCTCTGATCTTAGACTTCCAAGACTGCAATTTACAAGCTACCTCATTTTTTAACATTTTTAGTACAGCTGCCTGAATGGAATGGACTAACACAATCATTCAAAGTATTTTATCTGCTTCTGTGTGATCTTTATTCATTTCTCTTCTACCCTCCCCCTGGCAAACACTTACCTTCTTACTACTTCCCTATGTCGTGGAAAGTTATAATAGCATGCAATGCAAGACGCATTCAGCTCTCTCATCTTCTTTGGGAGCTAAACTGGGTCTTCCCAAACTTGACAAACAAGGCAAAGTGAACAAAACAAGTTGACTTATCAAAATGTTGGAGAATAATGAAGCAACAGGTTAAACAAAATCCAGTAGGAATTAATAATATATGATATTCAAGTTGCAGATAGTAAGTTGAACTCTTAGTTCTTTACTTTTCAAAGTTCAATTTAAATGTCACTGGTCTTTTTTCTTTTGTAGCATCCTAAAATCAATCAATTCTGTTTTTTGTTTTGCTCACGTAGCTGTTGTTATCAGAGCCATTCTAAGAAGTTGGGACACGGGCTGGACTATTCCCTAGAGTCAGGCAAATGGGGACTGGATGGGTGGGTGCTATCTGTGGAGAATTTAGAAACAAAAAAATCTAACTAAAGGTCAGTCTAATTATTATTATTACCATGCATTTGGCATTTTGAACAATGTCAGTAACAAAATACTGCTGTTTTTTTTTCCCATATACCCAAAATATGTGCCTACACATCTCACTCCCAACTAAAGTTCAGCCTCCAGCTCCACTGTATGGTAGAGGGTGAACACACACACACACACACACACACACACACACACACACACACACACACACACCAGCTTGCTTTTTTTCCCTTCAGTTGCATCCTTAGATCTGCTGATAGAGGTCAAGGTCTATTAGTGTTTGACCCTAATCTTGTACATGGCTTTGTTTCTTGAATCCCAAAAGAGAGATCATATTTTCTCCCATGAGGAATGCTTCCCCTTATCCATCTCTGTAACTCATATATTTCCTTCCACTCAGTCATCTATGGTAGCTGTATGTACTGTAATTTTTCCATCATCAATCACCATGCTTCAGTGTACCATGCAGTTTAGCACAGACTGAGTTCTTTTTAAATGTTTTAAAAATTATCTTGGGGGTCAGGCGGTAGTGCAGTGGGTTAAGCGCATGTGGTGCAGAGCACAAGGACCGGTAGAAGGATTCCGGTTCAAGCTCCCGGTTCCAGCCCCGGGATCCCCACCTGCAGAGCTTCACAGACGGTGAAGCAGGTCTGCAGGTGTCTTTCTCTTCCCATCTCTGTCTTCCTCTCCTTTCTTCATTTCTCTCTGTCCTATCCAGCAACAATGACATCAGTAAAAATGATAATAATAAATACAACAATGGTAACACAACCAGGGTAATAAAAGGGAAAAACTGGCCTCCTGGAGCAGTGGATTCATGGTGCAGGTACCTAGCCCTGGCAGTAACCCTGGAGGCAAAATATATATATATATATTTATTTATTTACTTATTGGGTAGAGACAGCTAGAAATTAAGAGGACAGGTGGAGATACAGAAGGAGAGAAATGGAGAGACACTTGCAGCACTGCTTCACTGCTTGTGAAGCTTTCCTCCTGCAGGTGGGGCCTGGGGGCTTGAACCCCAGTCCTTGTGCACTGTAGCATGTGCACTCAACCAGATGTGCCACCACCTGGATCTGACTATGAGTTCCTTATGATGAATATAAATCTGGATGATCTCTGCTCCCTTCTTATCATCTCTGTGTGATTCCTGTTATAATTCCCGGCTCAAATCTGTCACCAGTAATATCTAGTTGAATAAATAAAAGAGAGGGTAGCTCTCCACCTATGTGTGGGACGGCAGGTTATAGCAAAGCTAGTAAAGACTTCCAGAGGGTCATTATAAAGGTAACAAAGCTCAACCAACATCTGAACTCAAAGTCATTGTGACTTTCTCCAATTTGATTTTCTCTTAACTTACCATTGTTATTAAATACAAATCCCAACTTTACAGGTACTACCAACCTATTGGAACAAATTATGTGACAATAATAAATATCACGGTTGTGTGTGACCCTACCTGCCTTCTCAGGATGGTCAATGCTATTTGCTCATATAATTTAAGTCTACAGTGGGTAATTGATTGTGCAATGAATAAATACTGATGACTGCATACCGGTGACTGGATTAACAACCCTGAGTCTTATCTGACTATGTCTAAGAGCTCCAAGTAAGTGTTTTACTATTCATTACTGAGTAATTAAAACACTCATTTCCTTTGCTAATCCTGACTTCCTCTCAGAATACAGCTTCAATGCCTTATTTCATAACAGGGTATCAGACTATAGAGAAACTTCTACCAAGACTCCCGCCAGGGATGAAAAAGACACTCTCTCTTTCCACTCATCATTCTTCTTCTTCTTTAAAAAATGTTTTCCTTTATTATTATTGTCTTTATTTATTTATTGGTAGAGACAACCAGAAATCAAGACGGAGCAGGGTGATAGAGAGGGAGAGAGACAGAGAGACACCTGCAGCCCTGCTTCACCACTTGTGAAGATTTCCCCCTGGGAGCTTGAACCCAGGTCCTTGTGCACTGTAATATATGCACTTAAACAGGTGTACCACCACCAGCCCCTCCAAGAACTTTAATCCTACTGCCTGAGATTCAAGTTGTACTGGTTTGTAACTATAATTAACTGTTGAGGCAATGTTTTTTTTTTGTTGTTGTTGTTGCTGTTGTTTGTTGTTTTCTTTAGCAAGAAAGGCAAAGAGTGAACATAGCATGGCAGCTTCCTTCAGTGTGGTGGGAGCTGGGCTCCACACTGCATCATCCATACGCCAAAACTATCCAAGTGAGCTGTTTTGTTGACCCAAGGCAGTTTGGCTTTATTATTCCTTTTTTTTTCTCCTCATGAAACAAAAAGATATGACTGATTGAAATCCTCTTAACTTTGTTCCTCAGACAGTGCAAGAGCTGATCTGGAGGAACAAGGTGTTCTTGAGAGTAATGTCTGATCTGTAAAGGAAGCGAGGAATAGTCCACATTATTTACACCATTTAAACTCAATTTTGGAGGACCCTGGCAATCTAAATCTTTTTAATAGAAGTAGGAATGAATAGGAACAAGTAACATCCAATATGGAAGGAAAAAGTAAACTTAAGCAAGTGAGATGCAGAAAAATGTTACACTTATATGAAAGTCTTAACATAAGGGGGGGGGTCGGATGGTGGTGCACCGGTTAAGTGCACATAATACTATGCACAAGGACCCACTCAAGGACCAGGGTTCAAGTCCCCAGCTCCCTACCTGTAGTGGGGATGCTTCACAATGATGAAGCAGGTCTGTAGGTGTCTATCTTTCCCTCTCCCTCTTTTTAAATGTTTGTGCTAATTTAGTATTTATTGGGTAGAAAAGAGACACAAAGAAATTGAGAGAAATGGGGATATATATATGGTGTGTGTGTGTGTGTGTAGAGAAAGAGAGAGAAACTGAGAGAGACTGACTTACAGCACTGCTTCACTACTCATGAAGCACCCTCCTACCCCTTGCAGGCAGGGGCCAGGGGCTTGAACCTGGGTTCTTGAGCATGGTAATGTGTGTGGTCAACCAAGTGTGCCACCACTTGTCCCCCATTCTTCCAGTTTTGAACCACAGAAGTCATCAATGCAAGAGATATGTCCTCTGGATGGACATGTTTCTAGTACTTGGCAGTCTGAAGCTGAGCAAAGACTAAAGCCATGTCACAAATGCATTCAGGCAGCCCCCTCCCGCCCCCAATTATACCACCACCAAATGACAGCACGTAGGACACAGGAGAAATTATCATCATCATCATCATCATCATCATTATGATCATCATCATCTTGGGGAAAGTTTTTCAGTGAACTGAGAGAAGAAGAAAGTCTGAGAGTACTTATTTGTTAATCATTTGGTTCTGTGGTGGATGTTTAGATGCCTTTTCCCTTCAGGTAGACTTAAATGCTGTGGGGATTTGAGATGTATCTTGTAGGAAACCATTGATGAGATTTGATGAAGAAAATGACGAGTATAAGAGTATACATCAGAGAAATGAACAATGATGAGCGGTGCGGCCGCATGGTGGCGCACCTGGTTGAGTGCATAGGTTACAATGTGCAAGGACCTGGGTTCAAGCCCCTGGTCCCCACCTGCAGGGGGAAAGCTTCACCAGTGGTGAAGCAGTGCTGCAGGTGTCTCTCTGTCTTTTCTCTCTCTCTCTCTCTCTCTCTCTCTCTCTCTCTCTCTATATATATATATATATATATATATATATATATATATATATATATTCCCCCTTCCCTCTCGATTTCTGGTTGTCTCTATCAAATAAATAAAGATAACAAAAAAAAAATTTTAAAAAGTTCTTTGAGCCGGAGTGGTCCTATCTTCACATGTGATTTCTGCCTTTCTCATAAAGTTTTCTTACAGGATTTTGTCTTCTCCACAATTTCAAAGGCTCTGAGTTCTCAGTGTATGGTGTGAAATTATTAGTAAAAAAGCTTTCGTCTAGAATATACAAACTTCAAGGAGAAAAGATTATTTAAAACCACCTTAAAGACATGTGTACCTATCAATAGTAAACAGAAAGATACATTTCCCTGGGAAAGATCATATATATATGTGTATATATATATATATATATATATATATATATATATATATATGAGCAAAACCTTCAAAGACCCTTCCAAAGTTCGTCACACTTTATAAAACTTTCATGGTTCACTCAAACACTTAACTATACTTACCTTTATTTGTTTCCATTTCTCTTATTGCATTTATTTGTATTTTCTTTATATGCCAGTAGCTTTATCTAGGCATTTTATATCTCGAAGTATAAACATTTTCTCCATCTTCACAATTATCAAATTTAGTTCCTATGTGATAGACATTTTCATAAAAATTATAATTTTTTGTTTTGTAGGGTGGTTGCAGCATCCTGATAGGAAAGATGGTGTCTAGGTTTTTCCAATATAACAGGAAGTCGGCTATGTTTTAAACACACACACACACACACACACACACACTACCACCAGCACTAAGTATCACAGAGTTGTTGAGTTACATGGAGATTGTGGGAAGCCTAGATAAGAGTTTTCTAATTCTGGCTGGAGACAGAACATAGAACTGTTAATATAGGTGATATTGAAATGCATCTTGAAAATCCTTGGGGAGGATTTATAAAGGAAGCAGGTAACAATAAACATAGCAAAATATCACACTTGCATAGTGTCGTCTTGCTATGCATGAGACTCAGATCCAATCCAGGCCCTGATTGCACTGAAGGATTTTTTGTTTGTTTGTTTTGATGCTGTTGTCTATTTCACTGTCTCTATCAACAACCAAAACAACAACATATTCAGCTTAAGATGAGCGGGTAGTTATGGTGGGGATGTATCTGAATATGTTCAGTGACATTGGAGTCAGGTGATAGGCTTGTGATTTCAGGCAGAATTACAGAGGTATGTCCTTGTGTCCTTTTTTTCCACAACTGGAAAAAAAAATGTGCTGTTTTTACTCAGTTGCCAAAAAGCTGCAGGGTGGAGATGAGAAGTTAGAGGGTAAAATGACAGAGACCACAGATAAATCATTAGAAAGGCAACTCCAGGGCTAAGGTGACGATGGAGGGACAGTTCCCTAAAACTTGAAAAAGGGGTTAAATATGTCTAGGGAAGAAAGCCAAACTGAACTGCGCTATGCACATTATTCAATTCTGTGAGCACATACAAAAAAAAAAAAGCAAAGGTAAATATAGACCCTTAAACAAGCCTTTGTTTGCTTATTTAAACTGGGGACTTTGAGCTTATTTTATCAAATATGTTGGACTTTGTGAATAGCATTGTGTGCTGAGCACACATGGTTTAGGTCATGCAATTATGTACTAGATGAAACCCCATTATTCACTGGTAAAGGTCGAATATAAGATGACTGTTCTGAAAAGCCAACTCTCCCATAATTACTTTCCATTTTCAATAAATAGCCTGTTGGTGGATACTTTATTCTGAGCACTGTTTGGCATACAGGGCTTCGGAATATTTTCACTGATAGCTAGCCACAGTACTGATGCATCACAGCCTATACACCAAACAATGCAAGACTAAACATTCTCAAATTGTTGGTACGTTAACAGCTTCCTGTGAAAAGCTAGACATTTGTGTTCTTTGCTGAAGGTTATTCAGAGACAGTTCTAGCTGTCTCAGTGGACTGAGTTACTCAGTGGACTTTGAATTTTCCATATGCATCAGGACTTTGGAATAATTTGAAGATATCTGAGAGTTGGCAAGTAGAAGAATCTACATTTGACTGTTATCTCTGCTCTAAGGTCATTTTTAAACTATTGCAGAACTGATGTTAAGAAGGTTCTGTGATAATATATTTGGATTACATTTAGTGGACAGAGAAACTATGAAAACTTTTCTACTCTGAAAGTGGTATTTGTTTAAATATCTTTTCCCCTCCTCTATGATAAGGATAGGCCATTTTGTAAATTGGTACTTTACTTGGGGTTAATAGGTAATGTAAACAAAAGTGAACACAGACATGGAGTCATCCTGAATCTGTATAAAAACTAAACAGCCAGAAGACCCTTGAGGGCCAGGTACCAGGCATATTTTCTGTGAATTATAGGAATGATCCCTGAAAATCTACTCTTCCAAAGTCCTTTAGTTTTGTTTAGCTGCATCCACAGTGAGATGAAATCACTTGGAAAGTCTGTGTCTTCCTAGTTGTCAATCAGAACTTGAACTTTCCTGGGAGTCGGGCGGTAGCGCAGCGGGTTAAGCACAGGTGGCGCAAAGCACAAGGACCGGCATAAGGATCCCGGTTCGAACCCCGGCTCCCCACCTGCAGGGGAGTCCCTTCACAGGTGGTGAAGCAGGTCTGCAGGTGTCTGTCTTTCTCTCCTCCTCTCTGTCTTCCCCTCCTCTCTCCATTTCTCTCTATCCTATCCAACAATGACAACAACAATAATAATTATAACCACAAGGGCAACAAAAGGGAATAAATAAATAAAATAAATATTTTTTTAAAAAGATAAAAAAAATTATTTAAAAAAAAAAGAACTTGAACTTTCCATCAATCAGGATACTGACTCAAATCTAATTTGCTTAACAATGCTAGCCTTCCCGCCTGCTTTTAATTATCTAGCTGGTTTTCTCCTGGTTTTCTAATACATTGCTCAAAGGGCTTTACCTGAACTTTGATTCTGAAGCCCCAAATAAATATGAACTGTAATAGCACCAGATTGGTTTTGTTTGGTCCTTACTATTGTAACCTAGTAATATCCCCTGGTCTCATTTTTCTTGACAACACTGTGTGTTGTGTCTCTTCGCTATATTTTTGACAACACTGTGTGTCTCTTTGCTGTCCTTGATGATTTTGTCTAGGCATGTTGCTGGCAGATTTAAATCATGCACCTCCAGGGTCTTACAGGCAAATGAATAGTGACGATATCTTACAGGATATAGTCACAGAATGTAAAATTTGTTGGAATCCAGGGAAGGTTTTTGAAGGGTTATTCATCTGAAAGTTATCTTCCTTTTTCCAAAGCCTCTTGTCCGGCTAGCAACAGGAGAGAGAGATGATCCAGGAACCAAGCTTTTTTTTTTTTTTTTCCTCTCTCATCCTCTCGGTAGAGAAAGAGACACTTACAGGATAGACGCACCCCTTAGGTCAAACTGTACCAGGCTCCACCACATCCTCACAATTTCCCTACACCTCCTACAATGGACCTTGGCAATTTTGATTAGTGTAACCACAGAGAGAAAAAACTCTTGTTGGATACCTCCTTCTCATCTCTTGAGGTCACATATACAGATAGAAATTAGCCAATAGTATTTCAGATTCTCGTCCTACAATGCTCTGGACATACTGGATATAGACATTTTCCAGAAAAATTAAACTGTTTTAGTAGCTACTTAAAGGTATTCTTCCCTGTTGGCCATGTAATTGCTAATGTAGCTATTTCTTTGGCCATGGGAGTCATAAGCAAATATTAAAATAATAAAAATATTTATAAGAATTCTGATATCTGTTCTCTACCACTTTCAACAGTTTTAATATGTTAAGATGCTGATCAGAAAGTTGAGCTATTTATTATGTCTAGATCCTTTGTAGACATAAAGTTTAGAAGTTATTCACAACTATGTTTTTTTTTGCTTTTTTTTTTTGGTCCAGTTATTTTATTTATTTATTAATTAATTTATTTTTTATCGCTGGGGCTTGGTGCTTACACTACAAATCCACTGCTTCTTCTCCTTTTGTTGCTCTTGTTGTTTATCATTGTTTTGCCATTATTGCTGTCTTTGTTGCATAGGACAGAAAGAAATGGAGAGGGGAGGGGAAGACAGAGAGGAGGAGAGAAAGACAGACACCTGCAGACCTGCTTCACTACCCGTGCATGTGGGGAACCAGGAGCTCGAACCGGGATCCTTTTGCCAGCCCTTGAGCTTTGCGCATGTGGGCTTAACCCACTGTGTTACTGGCCTGCTTTTTCTTTCTTTTTTTTTAGAAACAATTATGTTGTTCTAATGTATAATATATATGTAAATATCATAACATTCTGTCTAAATAATTTGAACTGAAAAACTATCAGTGGCTTCAAGTAACTTTTCCTAGCCTTTAAATGATAAATTATAATTATTTAATATTAATTTATTAATCTAATTTAACAACTTTTCATAACCAATTAACATAAAATGCTGGTATCCAATCTTGATTTCTGCCTTGATATCCTTGGAATATATATTGTTATCAAAAAGTATTTAGACCAGAAACTTCACAAGTTAAAAATTTAGTTCTTTCTTTCTTTCTTTCTTCCCTTTTGTTGCTCTTCTTGTTTTATTGTTGTACTTATTATTGTTGTTATTGTTGGATAGGACAGAGAGAAATGGAGAGAGGAGGGGAAGACAGAGAGGAGGAGAGAAAGATAGACACCTACAGACCTGCTTCACTGCCTGTGAAGTGACTCCCCTGCAGGCGGGGAGCCGGGGGCTTGAACCGGGATTCTTAAGCCGGTCCTTGTGCTTTGTGCCATGTGTGCTCAACCGGCTGTGCTACCGCCTGACTCCCGGGCAATTTAGTTTTTTCTGCAGTTTTCATCTATTTGAATATAAAAGTACAACTTGTATTTTCATCTAGGGACTACTTATCTAGAGACATATACATTTTAAATTGTGGATAAACATAGCCCCATAAAATTTTAGGATACTCTATAGTTCATAATATTGCCACCTTCCCCTAACAAAATTTTAGCATCAGCAATGCTGTTGCTTCATGAGTGGTGAAGCAGGTCTGTAGGTGTCTATCTTTCTCTTCCCTCTTAATTTCTCTCTGTCTTATCTAATAAAAATCAGACAAAAATAAATAAATAAGAGGAATAAAACGTATGCCGGAAGTGGTGGATCCTTTGTATGAAGTGTAAGGACCGGATCAAAGATCCCGGTTTGAGTCACTGAATCCCCACCTGCAGGGGGGATGCTTCACAAACAGTGAAGCAGGTCTGCAGGTGTCTGTTTTTTTCTCCCCTTCTATCTTTCCCTCTTCTCTCAATCTCTCTCTGTCCTATTCAATAAAAAATTGGGGGGGGGGGGGAATGGCCTCCAGGAGCAGTGGGTTCATAGTGCAGGCACCAAGCCCCAGTGATAACCCTGGAGCCAAAAAAAAAAAAAAAGAAAAGAAATGTGACTTGAGAAAGGAATCTGATTTTTAGGTAGCACGTTTCCTGTGAGCTGCTAAGCATGTTAGTGACAGAAAACACACATCTGAATTCCTTTCTAGAACTTAGCCTCTCCTGAAGAGACTTCATGGAATAACCCACATCTAAGGCTCAATCAGTTCAGGGACATAATGACCTTGTGCTTTTCTTCAATTTTTTAAAAATATTTTTAAAAATATTTATTTATTCCTTTTTGTTGCCCTTGTTTTATTATTGTGGTTATTATTGTTGTTGCTGCTGTCATTGTTGTTGGATAGGACAGAGAGAAATGGAGAGAGGAGAGGAATACAAGATAGAGGGGGAGAGAAAGACACCTGAGACCTGCTTCACCACTTGTGAAGTGACTCCCCTGCAGGTGGGGAGCCGGGGGCTCGAACCGGGATCCTTCCTCCAGTCCTTGTGCTTTGTGCCATATGCACTTATCCTGCTGTGCTACCACCCAACTCCCTCAAGTCTGGTTTTTAAAGACATATGAGTATCTTGAGAAGAAGAATGAAGAAGGGATTCTGTGTGTCACTGTAGTTTCCTTGTCTAATCTCTTGGCTCTGGGCTTTTCCTGTGTCCTAAAAGGTGTTTGAATCTGCTCTTTTCAGGATGGTAGAAAGACTGGGATAGTCAGGGAATGACAACTGACTGAAGCCCACATGCTCCCTTATATGGTGGTTTGTTTATCCAACCTCCTGCTCATATGGTAGAGTGCCACTTGCCTCTCTGTCACCCATTCCATCACTTTTCAGTTGGGCAAGCAAAACAGTAGCCCTCTCTCTGCAAACTCATACTTGAATCTCCATCTTCTGTCAGGACAGAGTGCTTAAGCGTTTCCTAGTTCCCTATGCAGCTTCCAATTTCTTTCTTTCCTTCCTTCATTCCTTCCTCCCTCCCTCCCTCCCTTCCTTCCTTCTTCCCTTCTCTCTCTCTTTTTCTTTCTTTCTCTCTCCCTTTTTCCTCCCTCTTTTCTATTTGGTTTTATATCTCCCCCCTGAGTAGGAAGGAGAGAGGAATTCCTCAGGTAATGAGTGAATACATTTAGTATTTAGAAAGAAATATACATATGTATTGTTCAAAATACTATTACACCACATCACAAACCTGTTTGTCGTGAATGAGGTGGTAGAAAATGGTTTGAGAACTGCTGAAATAGGTATCATCTCCTGACAAGGCTAATCAGAAACATTTCAGTTAAACCTAGGAGTTGGTTTGCTTTTAAGATTTGTGGGCTTTCCAAGATCAATTGCAATATTACATGCATCACTATTCATTTATTCAGTAAGTTGAGGAGTACCTGTGAACTTGGAAATTTATTTTTGACCCTAATTTCTTCCCATGTTGGCCTAAACTAACTCATATTAAATCACCAGCAAAACTTGGCCAAGCATCAATAACATTTTCCCTTTACACAATTAGTTTTTCATTAAAGACTGCATGAAGAGGGGAGACTTGATTATTTTAAGATAAAAAGTTAGATTAGGTGGAACTCACTCTGCATATTTGCCAGTCATCTGGTTAAGTCACAAACTCCCCAGGGATGCTGAACATATTTGCAACTGAAAATAGTTTGAACTTGAATGACTTTTAAATTGGGACATAAAATGTGACAACCTAGACTGAACACAGATACTTAGCAAGGACTAAGGAGTAAATTTATTTTCATGCTTCTACTCCATGATGTTTTCTGTTCTTCAGAAAGAACAAAAAAAAAAAAAAAGGAATCAAGCACTTGTTAAAAATGCCCCAGTGCTGAACTGTGTGTATAAAATATATTTTGACTCTATAAAGTTTTCTGGTTTAAGTAAAGTTCTTCATTTGTCCATTTGCAGGGAAACATATCAGTAGTTAATATTTTTTAAAAATCTTTTTATAATTAGTTTAAAATTCATGATTAATAGTATGCTACAGAATGTTAAGATTATAGTTTACTGTTACACACCACAACTACCACCAAAGTTCTGTATCCCACCTTCCCACCTCCCAAAGATAACCACCATAGTTGTCAAAAGTTAAACAAGCAGTTTGATGCTTCAGTTTTTATTGATTGTTTTTTTTTTTTTTTTGTAAGTTCGTGTGAATCAGATCTCTAGACTCCTTGTATGAGTGAAATCATCTGGTCGTTGTCTTTCATCTCCTATTTCACAAAGCATAGTCACCTCCAGTTCTATGCATTATCATAAAGGGCACAATGTCACCTTTTTTGATCACAGAGTAATAGTCCATGGAATATATATCTCATAGCCTCTTTAGTTAGTCATCTGATTATGGGCATTGAGGCTGCTTCCACGTTTTGATGATTATGAGTAATGCAGCTATGAACATAAGAGAGCATATGACCCTTGGAATTAGTGTTTGAGTGTCCTTTAGATAAATGCCTAAGAGTAGTTTGTTGGCTCATAAAGTAATTCCATTTTTATTTGTTTAAGCACTCTCTATACAGTCTTCCAAAGATGCTGCACCAGTCTGCATTCCCACCAGCAGTGGAGTAGAGTTTAATTTTTCTCCAGTCTCTCCAGCAGCCATTTCCTGGTGTGTTGACTATTGAGCAAGAACTGTTTAGGTCTAAAGCTACTTTATCACCAGACTGAAGAAAGAAGAAGAATTTTTTTTTTTTTTTTTTTTTACAGAACATGTATTAAAGTGATGTAAGGACATTCATAACAAGCTTCTAGGCTTGGGCCTTTGGCTAAAATTATTACCTTGCTTGCAGGAGAAAGTACAATCAATGTTGATGATGATGATGATGAATAAATATCTATTGAACAGTTGATGGTGCCATGTAATCTCAGAAGACCTTGTCCCTATTAATTCATTAAGTCAACAAATAATTTTTTAATTTTTAATTTTTATTCATTTATTTATATTTAATCTTTATTTATTGAATAAATACAGCCAGAAATTGAGAGAAAAGGGGGAAATAGAGAGAAAAAGAGACAGACCTGCTTCACCACTTTCAAAGCTTTCCCCCTGCAGGTGGGGACTGGGGTCTTGAACCTGGTCCTTGTGCTTTGTAACATGTGTGTTCAGCCAGGTGCACCACCACCCAGCCCCCAACAAATAATTTTAACCATGGAGTAAATGCTGAGATAAGAGCACATATTCCATAATTTCTGGCACTCACGAAACAACTGCAGGAGGTTTCAGAGTTGAGTAAGATCTGTAGAGGTCGCATAAAGTGCCTGCATTACAAATCCACTGCTCCTGGAAGCCATCTTTTTTCCATTGTTATTGTTGTCGGATAGGACAGAGAGAAACTGAGAGAGGACAAGGAGATAGAGAAAGACAGACACCTGCAGACCTGCTTCACCGCTTGCGAAGCAACCCCCCCTGCAGGTGAGGAGCCCGGGGCTCCAACGAACAGGGATCCTTGTGCTTCATGCCATGTGCGCTTAGCCTGGTGCATTACAACCAGGCCCCCACTGATAGAATTATATACTTCCTTTAGCATAAGATGAATTCAGATAAGAAACCTTCATGTCAGGGTCTAAGTGGTGGTGTACCTAGTTGAGAGCACATATTGCAGTGTGTAACGACCCAGGTTCAAGCCCCCAGGTCCCACCTGCAGGGGGAAAGCTTCACAAATGGTGAAGCAGGGCTGCAGGTGCCTCTCTCTCCTCTCCCTCTCCCTCTCTATCTCCTCCTTCCTCTCAATTTCTGGCTATCTCCAATAAATAAATAAATAAATAAATAAATAAATATAACGAGACAATTAAAGAAAAGAAATCTTCATGTACTAAGACACTGGTCTCATTTAAAATTTTTTTATTATTTACTTTCCCTTTTGTTGCCCGTGTTGTTTTATTGTTGTTGTAGTTGATGTTGTCATTGTTGGACAGGACAGAGAGACATGGAGAGAGGAGAGGAAGGCAGAGAGGGGGAGAGAAAGACAGACACCTGCAGACCTGCTTCACCACCTGTGAAGTGACTCCCCTGCAGGTGGGGGGGCCAGGGCTTGAACCAGGATCATTATGCTCGTCCTTGTGTTTCGGGCCAAGTACGCTTAACCAGCTGCGCTATTGCCCATCCCCCACTAGTATCACTTTTATTAGTTTAAAGTTAAGGAAGGGAGGGTAGACCTTTACTTCCTGCACCAACATCAGGCCATTGAACTCTGCTCTAGTGAATTAAGGAAACTGAATGGTGTCAAAAGCACATTTCAAAGTCATGTTTTGTTCAATGCATTGTTTTTGTTTTCTACTTATCTCACCTTGTGCTATAGTTAGTAGACTGAAGCAGCTAAATCAAATGCATAGTGCAGTTAGCAAAGCACTTCTAGTTTACTAATGACATAGTTCACATGTTTTCCTTTTCTGGAATTAACTAATCAACTAATTTAGCAAGTAATTAACTCAAATGTATAATTACTACCTAGTGGCTATAACCTGTGACCTGATGGAACGTATATTGTAAAATTTAAATTTTTCTGTGTTTTTCTCCCTTGGTATTTGGATTATGAGTCAGTTTCCAACTGTGGTAATATATAACAATTAGCAGGGGAAAAGGATGTTCAGAATTTCCTGAAGTCAAGATTAAAAATAATCTGTGGGGAATAGACTAAGGTCCCAGTGTTTTTCTTTCTCTTTTCTTTATTTGTGATATTTATTTTATTTGTTAAGACTGAGAGAAATTGCAAGTGAAAAAAGGGAGAGAGAGAGAGAGAGAAAAGAGAAACGTTTAACATTGCTTCAGCACTCATGAAGTTTTCCCTCCTTCAGGTGGGGACCAGGGGTTTTGAACCCACGTCTTTGCAAATGCAGCACTCAACCAGGTGGATCACCACCTAGGCCCTGCCCTAGCATTTTTCTAAAACTCCACAGGTTATTTCAATATGCTGAGTATCCTGCCTTAACAGCTTAATAAATTTGCATGAAGAGTTCACTGAAAAGACATTCTTCTGGGGCCAGGTGGTGGCACACCTGGTTCAGCACACATGCTTCGGTGCACAAGAACCCAGGTTCGAGCCCCCGGTCCCTACCTGCAGGGAGAAAGCTTCATGAGTGGTGAAGCAGGGCTGCAAGTGTCTCTCTTTCTCTCTCCCCCTCTGTCACCCACTTTCCTGTCCATTTCTGGCTATCTCTATATGTAAATAAATATTTTTTTAAAAAAGACATTCTTCTGATAGTAACAGTGACATTCATTTCACAATGACCTGATATCTGGCTCTCACTTTAGGGATATCTTCCTGTGGAGCACGGGTGTTCAGTTTGGCAGAACTTGAGCGCTGGAAGAACTGCAAAGGACTTTATTTTTCTCTTCCCTAGGTTCACAGACATCACTACATGCAAATATGTTTATCAAAATAATATGTGAATGATTCTGCAGCCTCTTCATAGAACAGCCTTTTAAAGGATCGAAAACCTCAAACTTGCTTGCTTTTTATCTTTATGAGCTCTCTGCATATATATGATTTTTTTTCAGGCAGAATTTTCATTGATAGAAAACAGATTAGAAGTGTCCCAAACCAAAACAAAACAAAAACCAAGAAGGCTCCAGTATTTTAAGCAGGAAGGTGAGCTGGCAATGGGTCGCTTTACTTAGAAAGAAAAGATACAGAAATAAAGTATTCTTAGAGTCCTCTCACCATCCAAGGATCTTAAAGTTGTTGATAAGGCCAATAGTTTCATTGTTAAGTAATGAAGAACTGGAGCTTTCTCTCCATTTTGGGAAAACTGCCCAGTCAGATACCAAATGAGAGAATCATGTTGTAAAAATAGAGGCTGAGGAAGATAACACCGAAAACTCTCAGGGAACAGGGGTAAGCTGGAAAGGAAAATTGGTTAATTTCAAGAAAGACATGGAATTCCCCAGTAAAGAAATGAAAAACAAACAAACAAAAAAAGTGAATTCAGGAGTCTGGCGGTAGCGCAGCAGGTTAAGCACAGGTGACGCAAAGCGCAAGGACTGGCGTAAGGATCCAGGTTCGAGCCACCTGCAGGGGAGTCGCTTCACAGGCAGTGAAGCAGGTCTGCAGGTGTCTATCTTTCTCTCCTCCTCTCTGTCTTCCCCTCCTCTCTCCATTTCTCTCTGTCCTATCCAACAATGAATGACATCAATAACAACAACTACAACAATAAAACAAGAGCAACAAAAGGGAATAAATAAAATATTAAAAACTAATTAATTAATTAATTAAAATAGTAAATTCACCTTCTTCACCCCATCTTGGCTGGAGCTTGAAGAAATCATATTAAATGAGATAAGTCAGAAACAAAAAGATGAATATGGGCTGATCTCACTCATAGAAGTTGAAAAACAAGATCAGAAGGGAAAACACTAAGCAGAACTTGGACTGGAATTGGTGTATTGCACCAAAGTCAAAGACTCTGGGGGGGGGGGGAGGGTTTCAGGTCCTGGAACATGATGACAGAGGAAGAAGACCTAGTGGGGGCTGAATTGTTATGTGGAAAACTGGGAAATGTTATGCATGTACAAACTATTGTGTTTTGCTGTCAACTGTAAACCATTAATCCCAATAAAGAAATAAAATAAAAAAGAGACATGGGATCGCACTGGGCTGACTCAAGTTGTTTCAGATGGTGACGATGGTGACAAAACTCTATTAAGTCTGAAGGAAATGCAGAGAAGGTAAATAAACTTTGTTTTCTTTATAGTGGAAAAGAAAAAATGTGTGCTTTTAATTTCCTACCGCAGGCTGGGGCATGGACCATGCCTGCTGTCAGATTCCTGAATATATTACATCCTTGCTGGAAAGCAAAGACCACAAAGCTATCTTAAGTAGCACTTCTAAGGATTCCTAGATGGAGTCGCAAGAAATGGAAACAGAAATTACATTTTATGTTTTTTTGTGTCAGTTTCATCACAGTGCATTCTTATCTTTTCCATACTCCAAAGTAATTCTTGGATTTGATTATTCTTCTGATTTTTTAAAAATATTTTTATTTAAAATACTTAAATATTTTTATTTATTTTATTATATTTTTATTTAATAGATTTAAAAATATTTTATTTATCAATTGATAGGGAAGGGGAGATAATGAGAGAAAGAGAGAGACACCTGCAGCTCTGTCTCACTGCCCATGAAGTTTCCCCCCTGCAGGTGGGGACAGGGGGCTTCTTGAACCTGGGTCCTTGTGTACTGTAATGTGAACACTTAACCAGGTGTGCCACTGTCTGGACCCTCCTGTGGACTTTCTTTACTAAGTTTGATCAGTATATTCCAAACTTGCATAGAAAAAAAATTAAAGGCTACTTTTTCTACCTGAATGTCAATATTTTAGATGCATTTGCATTTAAACCATTGCAGTAGCAGTAGATTTCTATACTCAAGAATTCATTTCTACATACTAAGAATAACCAGAAACTATTTTCCACATTGAGGATTCAGGAGAGAGGTGGGAATGTTGAAAAGTAAATGGGCCTTGTTACTGAAGTGTAAGGTTTAAAGAAGAAGGAATTCACCGTGAAATATAAAAATTTTGTTACCAGTAAGAATAACTGGAGACTGAACATATCTCAAGCATAGGAGTCTAAATAATGGCACCAGATTTCTAGGACTGACAACTTTGTGAGCAAAATAAATTATGCTTAGAAACACACACCCGCACACACACACACACCACCACCACCAACTACAACAATAACAAATTTTAGGGTAGCATTTAATCTGATTAAGCAATAGATAAGCTCCTTCCTTCCCCTCCCCTTAACTTTGCAGAGGTACCAGGAAGTGAAACCTATTGTGTGTTTAAAATTTGAATCCAAATATGTCAGGATAAAAGTGAGTTAAATATCTGGTTTTGAAATATGTATAGAGTTTGACACAAAGAATCAAAGGGAAGGTTCTACAACTCAGAAGAATTAAAAGATACTGCAGTAACACAAAATTGACGTTTAATGCTTGTTTACCAGTTCATTGTATCTTACAGAAAATTAAAACATTTTTTTTGTACAGATTGGTTCTTCTCCTCAGATTTGTATGCAGTAAGTATTGAATGCTTTTAAATACTGAATTTCTTGTAATTGGATGGCTTAATGACTTTTCCATTTTCCATTTCGTTTGTTGTACATCATTGCTACTCTGGCAGTAGTGAGCTATGATACAGTTAACTTTTCAGCATAACTGTCAATTATACATGAATCATTTTTGATGTGTTCTATGTCCAAAACTGATAGGTAATTAATTCCTTTTTAATCCTCCTTTCCTTAGTGGCCAGCTACTCCATGAGACCACCATATTCTTTGGAGCACTGAAATCAAGAAATCCATTATGGCTGCCAGCAACCAAATTGGAATTTCCATTTCGTCTACTTCTAATTGCCAAAGTAAAAAGCAACTATATTATTGCATAAAATAAATGTTAGCAGGTACCAGCCCCCTTTCTATGAGAGAAAGCTTAACTTTAATACAAATATCATTTGGCTACTACTGTGGTACAATATGGCAATTAAAAGATGACTTCCAATGTTGATGTGACTAGCTTGTTTTCATCTCTACACCGTCTGACTACATGAATCATTTTATTCCGATTTTTAAATATAGGTATCTCCACGTAATTAGCAGATAAACCTTGTCCTTATAAGAGAAACCATTTTTAATCATAATCAAAGCAATATTCTCCCATCCCTCTGACAATCTTAGGACTCAAGGCCTGAGGAGCAAATTCTTAAGTGCAGTACTGACATTCTGCTAGAAATTCTACTACGATAACCTTTCTTTTTCAGTGAACTATCTTGGGGACACAGTAGGAAAAGTGATGTTTGACGAAAAAAAAATGGCAAAATGAGAACTCAAAGAAAACTTATATTTAAGCAGGAATCTGAAGAGGAATGGAGATTCTGCTCCTTTGTGAGACATTAGAAGATAAAAGTTCTTCCCAGCAGTACACATTCTGCCAAGAATTTTTCTTTTCTTCAAGCATGGAAAAATGGCATGCAATCAGTATAGATTTTAATCAGCTAACAGTCACCAGGTATTTTGATCAGCACCAATTCCTATACTGGTAAGTATTCAAAAGCTAAGAAGTTCTACTATGCTTAACATTATAAAGGTAGAGTTCTGTGGCAATACCTGAAAATGACATCTTTTTCACTAGAAATTTGTTCCCACTTAAATTTCTAATAAAATTTTTAATGTGGGTAGTGACAGTTCAAGTATGTTGTGTTCCAGTGAACTAACCCCACCATTTTATGGAAATAGTCCACTCTTAAAAATAATATTTTCATCTTCTCCTAGACCACTGATGTCTTTGTAATTTGAAATTTTGAGTTCCCATTTGTACCGCCAGTGTTTAAGCTAAATGTCATAATACTTTTTAGATTTCTGCTTTTGTACAATTTTCATATCGGGCCTAATATAAAAGTGTGCATGCATACATTATCATAATTTAACATTTTAAAGCATCTAAAAATTTCCAGATATGCTTTTGAAAAATGAAATACCTACTTTTACATACTATATTTTGTCTAGGTAGTGCATGAACATTAGTGTGGTTTCAGGGACTTCCAATTGTGCTGAACCTGCCTCACACATAACTTTACATTTATGGAGTGAGTTTAATAGAATTATTATAGTGCTTTAAATGCCACCACAATCAATTCAGGAAACAGATTTATTTACTCATCTTCATGGGAGGAAAACAGTTACATAAAACATTCATGAAAGCATACCAACTATGCCATACTTGAGTTTTCATACTAGATTCAACTTATTAGGACTTATTGTGAAATAATGGGAAGCCATTAAGTGTAATTGGAATAGAAATATTGGTCCCTGTGGGGTTCTTGACAGTCACAAAAATATAGGAAAACAGAGCTTTCAGATCGGAGATTCTAATGTGAAAAAACCTTTTTTTTCCCTGAAACTGTCCTTATCCTTCCATTTATAAAGCTCTGAAGATTTTAGTGTAAACTCTTTGATGACATCTTCAGAATTTCATTTGATGTCCAGCAAGAAAACTGACATTGACTGTCTTCCTATATGGAGGAAAATTTAGAACTAGTTTGTTGACATTTTTTTCCCCCAAACAGAGGCACCAGCTGGATTTTCTAATGTCTCTCTATACACACAGAAGTAATAAGAATTTTAGAGGTTGGTCTTTATTTCTTGGTTAAACAAAAATGTGATTCTTCATCCCTTTAATGATTTTTCATGTAATGTAAATAAGAAACCATTAAATAGCTTAAAGTTATTTTGTAGGACAATAACATTTCATAGGATAACATAAAATCAAGCTGCTAAATTTTACAACTTTTTTCTGTCCAGCAGTTTATCTATATAACTGCCCTGAGTAAATGCTAAATATTGCTTAGCAAATGGCCCTTAGAATTTAAATATAACTCAGTAAAGCTACTCAAAAGATAAAATCATTATTCTCAGAAATGTGTAGTTTTAATAAGAAGAAGGTAAGACTCTCTCATTGGTTAAATATCATCTGTTCATTTACATTCTATATGTTATTAAGGGGTTATTAAGGAGTTTGAACTGTGCTGGCTATAATGCATTTGAGTTCATACGATATTTTTCTTTTGGTCAAAAGGCAAGATTTTAGAGAGTTAGAATACTCTGTCGACTGGAGACAGAAAATTTGAATGTGTAGCCTCTCAGAATCTCAGTTCTTTGTGAAGAAGTCTGCATTTCAAGCCTGTCGCTCTAACTGGTCTTACTGTACTGCATTTCAAACCTGTAAAAATGTGTAAAATTTGTGCTCATGGAAGCTGCAGCTCTGAGTAACTTTACTTTGTGAACACTGACCCTAACAATCCTCCAGCTATTGCATGCCTCACCATCGATGAAAGAATACTTCACGGTGATGACGCCGCTTGGATAGTGTGGCTCCTAAACCGCCTTATGTAGCACTTCCCTTAAAATTATATTAATTTATAATATATACTGAATGAGAACTTTACAAAAAACAAATTGATGAATTGGTCTTTATGAAAATGACTCTTTACAGTAAGTAAAAAAAAAAAAAGGTTATCACAGTTTTGGTAACTGGCATGAGTTCATATTGAAAAACAAACAAACAAACAAAACCCCTTTCACATGTTCTTAAATGACTTTAAAACTGACACGCTCTAGGGGTGCGTTCAGTTGTATGCTCTGAAACAGTAGACACCATACAGCTTATGCTTTTTATCAGGGAAGCCCACGAAACGCACAGCAGCCTCCGCAGGACTGCAGCGCCTTCTCGGCCTAGAGATGGGGTAGCGGACGCTGCCATCTGCCAACCAACCCGCATCACAGCGGTCATATCCCAGGAGTTTCCAGGCAGCAAACATCTGGCCCACTTTTGCAATCTGAGCACCATCATTGAGACACGCCTGCACGGCTTCATCATAGGTCAGTTTGGTGGGGTGAATCAGGTAGTAAAAACGGCCTGCGGAGAGATGGGGAAAGAAATCAATGGGCCTATTGTGGGAGCGGGGACCACATAGGGACACAGGGAGCCAAAACGGAAGTGTCTCAGTCAACAGGAATATGGAAGTGGTGCTTTAGTTTTGGGACTAAAAGATCATCAATTAAATAGAGTGCCCAGGACTTTCTCTACTAATTTTTTTTTTCTTTGCCCTTTAGTATATGTGTTCAGACATGCCCTTCCATCGTTAAAAACAAAACAAAAATAAAAATTTAAGAGAGAGAGAGAAAGAGAGAGGAAAAAGACAGATGCAGTTTCTGTTAGCTCATTAGTGACTAAAAAGGGCCCTTCTGTAGCAGTAGAGAACACAATTTCATGTTAAAAGCAAGAGCTATTTAAATTCTAGCTGGAGCAAGACTGAACTCCAAGCACAAGTTTTTGAAGAGGCAAAATTTGAATGTGAAAGGATCAAAAAACATCACTGACATACCAAGTCCATTAAAAAAAAAAAAATCAAAAGCCTCTGAGCCCTTTTCTTTACAGGTATCAATAAGGCATTATTCTTATTCAAACATTGAACTGTGGACAGGCAAAAAATACAGGAAGTCACCTGCCATAATAATAGTCTTTCAAGTGTGAACTCAGTGTATTCACTGACTAGCAAAAGAGATGAATTCTCTCTCTCTTTCTCTCCTGTTGGAGCCCATTTCTTGATTCCTCAAATTAGTCTCAACTCCTTACTGAATAATATTAGTGGTGGGAATCCCTTCTAAATGTATCACACATGTATGAAATATATAAAACATATCATAATTGCCTGAAGTAATACATATTAATTGAATATTTTCTGTTTTGTGTAGAATATAATTACTCCCTTAATTTGTTTTTTTTTAATGGCTCTCAAGTTTTGCACACAATCACTATTTCCAATTGGAACAGTGATAGGGCTACAGAGAGACTTTGTGTCTTTGTGTCTTCTGTAGAAACAGAGAGAGGAGAGCCATCACACCACTTGGACATCCCCAGACTCTTCAGTATTAGTGTTGTGCTCCAGTCAGAATGTGCTCTCCCCAGAGAGCAGCCTTTCCAAATAGTCTTTTTTATTTCTTTAATTAAGGTAATATTGGCTTACAATACTGTATATGTTTTAGGGGTACATCTTCACACTTCTTTATAAAAAATTTTTAAAAATTGTTTAATTTATTACTGGATAGAGACAGAGAGAAATTGAGAGGGGAGGGCAGATAGAGAGGGAGAGAGACTGAGAGACACCTGCAGCTCTACTTCACCACTTGTGAAGCTTCCCCCCTGCAGGTGGGGACCGGGGACTTGAACCCAAGACCTTGCATGTTGTATTGTGTGTGCTTATCCAGGTGCACCCTGGTTCCCACCTCTTCAAATATATTGTTACCACATTTATGGCTACCACGGTCATATCCATATTGTCTCCATCACTGTCCATCGAACCGCTCCACATTTTTAGTCTCTCTCTTTCTTCAACCTTATTTCTTTCGCTAGAATTCAAGGACTTGTTTTCAATTGATTTTATCTTTTTCTTGGCTTTGTTTTTTTAAGAATTTAACAATCATTCTTATCACACATTGAAGTGTATGATGTCCTCTTTAAATATAGGTTATTGAAATAGAGACCAATGTTTATAGTTTTATTTTAGACTATGCTGATGTGATTTAAAGAAATGGAAATGGCAGGGCCTGGTGGTTGCATACTTGGTTGAGCGCACATGTTACATTGTGCAAGGACGTGGGTTCGAGCCTCTGATCCCAACAAACAGGGGGAAGGCTTCACAAGTGGTGAAGCAAGGCTGCAGGTGTCTCTGTCTCTCTCCCTCTCTATCTCCCCTTCCCCTCTCAACTTCTGGTTGAACTCAACTCTAGCCAATAAATAAAGATAATTTAAAAAAAAAAATTTAAAGAGAGAAATGGTAAAGGCCAGTGGGACATTAACCATAGGATTGTTTTTATCATCTATCAACAAGCTAAAGCATGACTCACATCAAGTTTTATTAAAATAGGATCTAATATTATCTAATAAAGCCACTTAATATTGTCTGTAACTGCTTTTGTTACAAATAAAGCAATGTAGTGTAGGTTCAACAGATACCACATGGTCTGCAGAACCAAAATCATTTACTATCTGGTCCTTTTAGAAAATATATTATAGGAAGCTGGGCGGTGGCGCAGCAGGTTAAGTGCACATGGCACCAAGCACAAGGGTAGGCATAAGGATCCCAGTTTGAGCCCCCGGCTCCCCACCTGCAGGGAAGTCACTTCACAGGTGGTGAAGCAGGTCTGCAGGTGTCTATCTATTTCTCCCCCTCTCTGTCTTCCCCTCCTCTCTCCATTTCTCTCTGTCTTATCCAATAACAATGACAGCAATAACAATGACAATAACAACAACAATAAACAACAAGGGCAACAAAAGTAGAAAAAATAAATTTATAAAAACAAGAGAGAGAGTAAAGAAAATGTATTATGGGGGATGGTACACCTGGTTAAGCGCACATAGTACGATCAAGGATCCGGATATCAGACCCTACTTCCCACCTGCAGGAGGGGAAGTTTCACAAGTGAAAAGCAGGTCTGCAGGTGTCTTTCTTTATCTCTCGATCTCCCCCTTCTCTCTCAATTTCTCTCTGTCCTATCCAATAACAACAACAACAACAACAACAAATGTGATATCCCTCCTCCTTGTCATTTCTCCCAAAGCATGTCACCAGGGAACAAAATATAGAATAGTGGAAATGAGGTTTGCTTCATGAGTGACTGCCCTGTGTTCTTTGCTTGGTTACTTCTCTGTTGTCATGATATTAAGATTCTTCTTCTTATTTTTTTAAATGAGCATCTCACATTTTCACTTCACAGTAGACCCCAAAAAATCACACAGCTGGTTCTGGATAAACCAAGATAGTGTTGGAAGTTATGCTGAATGCAATGAAATCAGTTATCAACACTGGGTCAAACTGGGCTCTCTTTTCTCCTCCTTTCATCTCCTTGTTATTCCTACTTATTTTTTTCTCTTGCAAAACTCTCTTTACCCTGACCTTTGTTGACTACTTATGAATAAACTAACACTGTAAATGAGAAGGAGTATGATATGAAAACCAAGTTACTTCTATTAAGAGATTGATTAGGGAGGGTGGGCACATAAGAGGCAGCATCACTTCTAGTAAAAAAGGACTCTGAGGCCAGGAAAGTGACCTCTTGGTGATGTACTCCTGCCTTGTGTAGTTGAGAGCCAGGGTTCAGTCTTGTGTAGTACATGAGAGAAACAAAGACGAAGTGAATAGAGTTCCATGGATGGTGAAACAGTGCTCTTCTCATAATTAAAGAAGGGTGATGGTGGGGGTGTTTGCTGGGGAGTTGGCATAGTGGTAAAGCACATACATGAGGCTCTGGGTTCAATCTCCATTTTGTTGTTGTTGTAGTAGTTATTGTTATTGTAGTTGTTGGATAGGACAGAGAGAAATGCAGGCAGGAGGGGAAGACAGAGAGGAGGAGAGAAAGACAGACACCTGCAGACCTGCTTCACCGCTTGTGAAGCGACTCCCCTGCAGGTGGGGAGCCGGGGGCTCGAACCGGGATCCTTACACCAGTCAATCTCCATTTCTAAAAGCACTGCATTAAAAAAATAAATAAAAGAAGAAACAGATCCTACACAATGTTGGAATTTAAACTTATTTCATAACAACTGAATGCAATAAAATCTAGGATTGAAGGAAATATGAAATCTTGCTTGACAATTTAAAAGAATGAAGAGCTTTTTATATCTCTTCAAACTAGAGCACTACAAAGCTGTTTAAATATCCTTTCTTTAAGGAGATAAGATGATCAAGTGTAGTAACTGAGCAAGGGAAGAAAGCAGATGGTGAATATCTTACCATTGAAGTTGGATGTGAAACAGAAAACATCATATCGGCTTTTATCTTTATCCCAAAACCCATAGTTCCTGACTCCAGGCACTGTATTCTGGCCTCCGCAGGGTTCTCTGGGCTTTGTGATGGGGTACTGCACAGACCCGTCGCTGAGCCAGCCGGCGTTGCACCAGTCTAGCCCGCCCCGCCAGGCATCATACAGCTGGTCAAAGGAGGCAATCACTGCGTCCTGGTCCAGGCAAGCTTGTTGCGCCTCATGGAAGTTAAGATTGTAACGCCCCAGTCGTGGGAAGTAAGGAAATAGCACACCTGTCCAAAGAAGAAGTCATTTAATGGCAAAAAAGAAACAACGGTGAGCAGATAGTATTTCTTTCCACCAAATAATCATGCGAGGTTACTGAACTCAGAACTTCCTGCACAATTTCTTTCAGGAATAAGGACATCACAGAAAGCCAAGTTGTATCACCCGATGAATGTGAAAACATTATCGTACAGAAACCCCCTCTTGCTAAACTGCAGTGAATTCATTCAGAGTGATCCTTCAAGGTCTTACTTTCTATTTTGAAACATAACTAGAAACCGCATCTTAGTATGTATGATGTCAAAAACTGTCTCACTGACACAACAATTAGGTGGAATTTATCACATGAGCCATTTTAAGAGAAAGCATACTCTATTCAGGAGAAATCATAATTCACTGATAGTATAAGTAGTGCACAGGAAATGTTTTATAAGTTATCCCGGCAGACTATAACAAGAAAATCCAGTGGCTTAAGTCAAGCCATATCCACTGAGTGCCTCTGCAGGACACGTTTGTCCTTCTAGGTCAGTCTAACTGGCGGCATCCACGAGAGGCAGAGGTCCAGGAAGGCATCCTGATTCCATCCAGTTTTCTCAGCTTCTTGGCTGAGGGATCAATAAGCTGAATCATAGCCAAAAGGGAGGAGGAAAAGATTTTCTGAGTTGCCACTACCCCCTGAAGTGATGGGAGTGAGGAAAGACTGGGAAGTTGGGGACAGCTCTGAGAATTCTGCCCAAGTATCAGCAAAGAACTCTGGGAAGGAACAATGTTCTCAGTCTTTCTATAATATTGTTGATTGCTATGATGGATTCTGTAACACAAGCTACTCATAAATTTCTAACAACCATCTACTTGTTATTCATTTGAAGCTTCATTCCTGTTGAGAACTATTTCATCAGTGAAGATAATCATACTTATCAGAGGATTTAACCTTTCCCAAGATTCTATATTAAAAAAGAAAAGTTCTGACAGATAATTCCAAAGCACATATAGCCTTTCAAAAGCGTTAATAAATAACATTTTGAAGAGAGAAGTGATTCAAAATTAAAAAGAAAGTAAAACACTTTGTGAGCCAGTGAATTAGCTCACTTGGATAGTCCCCAAGTTCAACACTGGCTCTCGCTGCACTGAATGAAACCTTCAGTGCTATTGCTTTCTTCACTTTCTCTTGCTGTATTTGAATCCAATAACAATACAGTCTTCCAGAGCAAATACAAACCCTATAATTTGGGCATAGCATTTAATCTGGTATTGAATAATCAATATAATTAAAGACATTTGTATAACTATAGCCAAATGATAGCTTAATCACGATCATTAAAAATATATACTTCCAGGGCAGAGGGTAGATAGCATAATGGTTATGCAAACAGACTCTCATGCCTGAGGCTCCAAAATCCCAGGTTCAATCCTCCACACCACTATAAGCCAGAGCTGAGCAGTGCTCTGATTAAAAAAAAAAAAAAAAAAACATATATATATATATATATATATATATATATATACAGATTTCAATTTTGTATATAATCGGCCATACATTGATGATCTTATGCACATTACATGGAAATTGTGAAGTCACTCATAATCATCTTCTTCAGGTTAGTATTAAAGTTTCCTCACTTTTTTTTACTTCATAATGATATTATATTTATTTTTATCTGCATTTATAGTTTCAATTAAAATGAGGCCTTATTGCATGTTAAAATATATGTAGATAAAATAATAGTCTATGAGTTTTTCTTAAAAGTTGTCTAGTGGGAGTGAGTGTGGATAGGCCAAGATGAAATAAGTTTGGTTGTATCATAATTTTTGAAGCTGTATGATGATGAATTTGAGAATTCATTTACAAGTCTTTGTGCTTTTCGAAATGTTTCAGTGGTTATAATAAGAAAGAAGTCATGAAACTTTGTTCTACCTTGTTGTAAAGCTGAGTCTAAATCCAGTGGAACTGGACATTCACTAGCTTTAGCATTTGTTGTTCGCAGCTTGGTCTTTGAGGTATTTATCTCTCATACCTTTGATGCCTCACTCCTGCTTTATTTATTTATGTATTTACTTATTTATGCATTTATGTATTTATTACTGGATAGAGACAAAGAGGAATTGAGAGAGGAGGAGGAGGTAGAAAAGAAAAGAGATAGAGAGATCCCTGCAGCCCTGCTTCACCACTCGTGAAGCTTTCATGAAGCAGGTGGGGACCAGGGGCTTGAACCTGGGTTTTTCTGCACTGTAATGTGTATGTTCAACCAGGTGCACCACTGCCTTGGCCCCACATCCCTGCATTTTCAAACTCTCTAGAGTTTGGAAGCCCTGGATTCTAATCTGTGGTCCTAATGAAACATCTCTTCATTAATATCTCTCTGTGATCTACAGTTTATTGTATTTGAAAGTTTAGGTCCCACTGGAGGTGATGCACCCAGTAGAGTGCACGTGTTACTATGTGCAAAGACTTGGGTTCAGGTCCCCAGTCCTCACCTGCAGGGAAGAAGCTTCATGAGTGATAAAGCAGTACTTCTATCCCTTCCTTCCTTCCTTCCTTCCTTCCTTCCTTCCTTCCTTCCTTCCTTCCTTCCTTCCTTCCTTCCCTCCCTCCCTCCCTCCCTCCCTCCTTCCTTCCTTCCTTCCTTCCTTCCTTCCTTCTTTCCTTCCATCCTTCCTTCGCTCCCTCCCCCTCCCTTCCCTCCTTTCTTTTTTTCTTTCTTTCCTCTCTATTTCCTTCTGTAGGGAATTGTGAGGATATGGTAAAGCTTGGTGGGACCCCCCACTGAAAAGTGAGGGCCTGAGAGGCACGACCAATCCTATCAGTCTCTCTCTACTAAGAGGTGGAGCAAGGAAGGACACAGCCTCCAGAATCTGCCCCGCCTATCAGCCTCCCTGCCTCACAACAGCCCACTCCCTTATTATCTACAGAATCATTGTTTAGCCTGAAAGTCCCCTCCCTACTTCCCCACCCATTCCATTCCTTTGATCATATCTGATCTGTCTTCTCTCTGCCCTCAGGACCCGCCCTCTGGCTGCTAGTTACTGATAACCTTGCTTTCTCGTTCCTTTAATTGATTAAACCTCTTGCTCAACAGTTACTGGAAAAGTCCTGGCCCCTCCCTCAGACCCTTTGCCTCCCTACCATATATGGTGTACACATGTCACTTCCTCCTGCGACCCCTTATAAACCCTGCTTTGCTGTTCAATAAACGGATTTGTGCATGAAGCATTCCCCTGGTGATCTCTGGTGTTGCCTCTTGCTCCATAGGGAAAGATCCAGTCGCTCACCCCTGCTGCCCTGGGACATTCCTTCTGGGCCCCCCGCATCTGGGTGCAACAGAGTGGGTAAGCCCTAAAGTTTTTGCCTGGGAAGAGGCCTCCCCACCCAAGAGTCCGACAGGAATAGATAGCATAGTGGTTATGTAAAGAGACTTTCATGCCTGAGGCTCCAAAGTCCCAGGTTCAGTCCTCCACACCACCATAAGCCAGCGCTGAGCAGTGCTCTGGTTAAAAAAAAAAAAAAAAAAAAAAAGGGAAATATATATATCTGAGCAAGATATTTTTATATAAGGTCAAGTCAGAGCAAAAAAATTATACTAATAAGACATGCATGTTTGTAATTTAATAAAATGAATAGTATATTATGCCTAATGAATTGTAGTTTTAGATTAATATAAATATTTTTTGGAGCCCAGGTTTTTTGGACAAAATAACTAAAATGCACAGGAGAGCATAAAAGTAAAGGTTCATTAATGAGATAATCTGCAGAGGTTTTCTTTTTTTTCTTTTCTTGCACTCACTGTATTTATTTTTTATCATCTCCTTCTCTATGTAGCAATACATAAGAATTCCTTTGTATTGGGGAGTCGGGCTGTAGCGCAGCGGGCTAAGCGCAGGTGGCGCAAAGCACAAGGACCGGCATAAGGATCCCGGTTTGAACCCCGGCTCCCCACCTGAGGGGAGTCGCTTCACAGGCGGTGAAGCAGGTCTGCAGGTGTCTGTCTTTCTCTCCTCCTCTCTGTCTTCCCCTCCTCTCTCCATTTCTCTCTGTCCTATCCAACAACGACAACAACAATAATAACTACAACAATAAAAAAGAACTAGGGCAACAAAAGGGAATAAATAAATAAAATAAATATTTAAAAAAAAAAAAAAGAATTCCTTTGTATTTAAATTTCTTCTTAAACTAAATGAAAGAGGGAGTTGGACGGTAGCACAGCGGGTTAAGCACAGGTGGCGCAAAGTGCAAGAACCAGCTACTGGATCCTGGTTCGAGCCCCCTTCCCCCCCCCCCCACCCGCTCTTCACCTGCAGGGGAGTCGCATCACAGGCGGTGAAGCAGGTCTGCAGGTGTCTGTCTTTCTCTCCCCCTCTCTGTCTTCCCCTCCTCTCTCTATGTCTCTCTGTCCTATCCAACAACGACAGCATCAATAACTACAACAATAAAACAAGGGCAACAAAAGGAAATAAATAAAAATAAATGAAAGGAGGCTAAACAGGGAGAACTGAACAAGGCCTGATACGAATGAGGCTATCACATACGATGGAGTGTATTGTTCTTCAACTAAAAAATCATGTAAGAAGACAAAACATATGGCAGGAGAATTACAAATCAGTCCTAGGAAGTAGAAGGAATGTCCAGTAAACACATGCCTATAATTTATGGACTTTAAGATCAGCATTCTAAAAAAAAAAAAAAGAAAGCATCCTTCATTGTAAAGAAACATTGAAATTTGTGAAGATAATGTGATATATGAGACACCGAGGAGTGGAGCTTCACTAATGAGGGAGAGACAGGATGGTAAGGGCAGTCAAAAAAAATACTGGATAGAGACAGAGAGAAATCAAGAGAGGAGGGCAAGATAGAGAGGGAAAGGCAAAGAGACACCTGGAGCACTCCTCTACCATTTGCAAAGCTTTTCCCTGTAGGTGGGGGCTAGGGACTTGAACCCGGGTCCTTGAGCATAGTAATGTGTGTTTAAGCAGGTGTGCCACCACCCAGGCCCAGTAAGGATATTTTCCATTGTTTAGCTTTGTATGCATGCTGCTTTTTGAAACTACTACATGTATTGTATATCTAAGAAATAGTATGTCTCCATATCCCATATGCCTTGAGTATTCCGTGTTCAGTGTTTTACATATGCTGAACCTTTGAAAAATTACATCTTTACAAGAACGTTGAAATGAATCTAGTTTACTTTCTTGCTAAATTAAGTCTCCCCAGCTTCTTTCCAGAATGCAGGCTGTGTATGTTAGTTGGTACATGTCCTCAACAAAGCATGCCATTATTTTGAAACAGAGATGATTTCAGAAGTATGATAAAAAGAGGATTCAATCTGAATTTCTCAGTAACAGCGTAATGATGTCGTGTTCTGAATAGCATGACACAGAACCCGACTACTGTTCATTCAGTTCCATTACACGTTTCCCTATTTCAAATGGTTTTATTTTCGCATATAGCTGTTGTATCTATATATCAAACATGAAAGCTGGAATCATAGACAGACTGCAAAATACAAATGACTAGAAAAAAAAGCAAGCTTTGTACAAATGGTTTGATTTTTCATGCCATCACTATGGTAACTGCTAGACATGATTTGTCATAAAAAACATGACAAACTCTCGTTCTACAGCAAGTTTAACTAGGTTTATAGACACTCACCTTGTAAGTCTAAAGCTACTACAGCAGTGTCATCATCTAGTCCTTCAATGACCTCACACTTGTATCTTCCGTAATCCTCCAGACTAAGGCCTGTGATCACCAGAGAAGCGTCATTCTCGCTCTCTCTCTTCAGAAACACCCTACCCTGGTAGCTTCCATAAGTCTTTTTGTGGTATCCCATAGAAACGAAAACATCTACTTCCTTGAGGTAATCTGAAGTTAGCTTGGTCCACTTAATTCGGATTTTGTGGGTTCCTGAGCCAAATGCTGTAGGGTCTCGATAAAATCTGCACGGAAGTGTAACGTTGCCACCTCTATGTGAGAACACCTTGTCTTGTTCTGCTTCCACAAGAAGGCGGGGGGCATTTTCTGCTGTGATTAAAGAGAAAAGAACGTTAATAGGCTTTTTAAACTTCTCAATAGCAGCCCTGAAGAATATATGACAAGAGCTGTGCTTAGTGATGAGTTCTCTGCTTTGTTTAATAGTAGTAATCTCCTTGAATTGCTCATACACGTGACTCTGTTAAGGTAGTCATAGTTTTCAAGCCACTATAAAATCGAAGAATATGCATTAGAATCCCTAAGATTAAGATTATAGAGTAAGACTTTATGGTCATCTTAAGTATGACTTTATTAAATTAAATGATCATGTATTTTCTTCAATATTTAAATACTGGACCTAGAGAAGCAATAGTGATAAACTGAATATCTTATGCGTATATGTCCCCAAGTTTCAAGTTAGTTAAACAGATTTTATTTCCCAGATCAGATTTCTAATACAATAAATTTGTTTCTAATACCATAAATATTGCAATGTAGAAGATAAAGCAATGGGTAAAGCATTGGATTCTCAAGCATGAAGTCCTGAGTTTAATTCCTTACATTGCATATACAAGGGTGATTCTCTGTCTTTCTCTCTTTTTAAAATTTTTATTATATTTATTTATTTATTGAACAGAGAGAGTCCGAAATTGAGAAGGAAAGAGGTTAAGAGGGAGACAGGGGCCTGTAGCTCTGCTAACCACTCATGAAACTTTCCCCCTTTGGGTGGGGACCAGGGTCTCGAACCCAGGTCCTTGAGCATTGGAACATGTGCGCTCAACCAGGTGCATCACCCCCTGTTATTCTATAGTTCCATCTCTCTCTCTCTCCCTCTCTGTGTCTCTTTTTCTCATACATACACACAAATAAATAAACATTTTTAAAAATCTGTACTACATATTTTGAAAAACTATAAAGCATTGTACACTCTTTATTTTGACAGAAAACTTAGAATGAGCTCAACTGAGTGGCATCTATTAAAATCTATGCCTGTGATGTGCTATGCTCCAGCATTTCAGGTAAAAAAATATACATTTTATTTTACATAAAGGCAAGAATCAGAAAGATACTTTACAGAAAGGTTTATAAGATTTTTTTAAAAATAAATGTCAAAAGAATTTAAGTTCTCCAGGTGTCTCTACAATTACATTTACTTTCTGAGTACTTTTTCTAGTTTAACTTATTTTAAACTCCTACTCCCTCTCTATTTGCTTTCTGCTATGTCCTGTTTCTTATCCTGCTCACTTTTCTTTCCTTGCTCTTTTGTTTCTCTCCTCCCTTCTCCAAGGACTTTACTGTCTTTCAGAAAGCACTGCAATATTCCAAGCCTGCCAAGTCATCAGAGCTGCAGGTCTCTAGAGATTTCTAATACAAGGTCTCTAGAGTCCTGGTGGTTATTTTCACATCTTGGCTGTCGTTGGGGTTTTCCCGGGTTTCCACATTGTATTTTTGACCTTGACAAAATCTCCTGAGGGTGTGCAAGATTACAAGTGAGAAAGCAGTATATGAAGTGAACGTGCACCTTCTCACCTCTATGCAGATTTCAAAGACTGGCCAAAGCTCCTTGCCTTGGAGCTTTGTGGTCCTTTCAATCCAGGGCTCTTAGTTTCTGAATAAACTTTGACTAAGCATCACATCAAATACACAAGTCACCAAAGAAAGTCATATGTCAGACACACGTCAGAGCTGGTTATTGAATGACGTACATGGAATTCAGATGTGAAAATAAAGAGTATCATGGTGGTGGTGGGGGGATGGTGCAGTGGTTGGGACATTGGATTCTCAACCTTGAGGTCTTGAGTTCAATTCCCGGCAGCACATGTGCCAGAGTGATGCCTGGTTCTTTCTCTCTCTCTCCACCTGTCTTTCTCAAAAAAAGTAAATCAAATTCTTAAAGTAAATAAATAATTCTTAAAAAAAAAAGATGGGAGTCGGGCAGCAGCATAGCTGGTTAAGCGCACATGGCGCAAAGCAAAAGGACAGGCTTAAGGATCCCGGTTCAAGCCCCCGGCTCCCACCTGCAGGGGAGTCGCTTCACAAGTAGTAAAGCAGGTCTGCAAGTGTTTATCTTTCTCTCCCCCTCTCTATATTCCCCTCCTCTTTCTATTTCTCTCTGTCCTATCCTACAATGATGACATCAATAACAACAATAACTATAACAACAATAAAAAAACAAGAGCAACAAAAGGGTAAAATAAATATAAAAAATAAAATTAAAAAAATATCTGAAGCAGACTCAGTGTTTTAATTTGCATCACATAGCAATCCACATTGACAGTTTAAAAAATGACTAATTCTTAAAGCCAACTTCAGTTCTCAGAAATCAAACACTTACAGCAATCAATACCTTCACTTTGTAAAGGTTAACAGATTTATTAAAATGAATCACAAGTCCAACTCATTAAGTATTTTTTATAGACTCTACTCTTCATTTTCTTATTTAGGATCATAAACTCACGAGAGATTAAAAATTAAATCAAATTCTATCCTACAAATAATTACCCAATAAGTTGATCCAAATACTACTTAAGTATCTCTGTCTTCTCTCATGGAGGAGAAAAAGGCCCTTCTGGCTAAGTTTGATCATTAACACCTATAGCCATGGGGAATAATGCTCTTCAATACTTTATGAGTACACTTGGAGTTTGTTTTTTCTATGCTGGGGTAAGATTAGAAATGACACAGTGTTATAAGAAGCTACTTCAGGAATCAGGCAGTGGTGCACCCAGTAAAGTACATGTTACTATGCACAAGAACCTGGCTTCAAGCCCCTGGCCCCCACCTCTAAGAGGAAATCCTCATGAGAGGTAAAGTTATGCTGCTGGTCTCCCTTCTGCCCGTCCTCTCTCCTTCCCTTTCAATTTCTTTCTGTCTCTATCCAAGAAATAAATACTGAAAAAGCAGACTTATGATTTTCAAGTTATTTTTCCCCTCTAACCTTAAAATGAAATGCACTGGGATACTATATAGTGGTGCAAACAAGGGATTTAACATGGTCGAGAATTTGGTCTAACCTCCATGTACCATGACCTCCCTGCATTTTCCCCACGCAGGGTGCACAAGCTCTAAAATCCAACTTCATCATATATGAGTGAGGGCAGTTATAACCACCATATATTGTCACATAAAACTAGTAGAAACACAGCACACAGAATAATGACCAACCAGAAGTGTGTGCTCAGTGCTGACAGTTCTTACTATAAACTTTTTATAGTGTTTCTCAAATGTGATAATATTTGTTTTTTAAGATTTTAATTTTATTCACTAGGCCATGACTCAGCTTGTCCTTAGGATGGTGCTGGCTACCAAACTTGGGACCTCCAAGACTCAAGTATGAAAATCTATTGCAGAAACCCTTTTGCTATGTGGAGTGAAAAAAACAATGCATGATACACCAGCTGTGTTATAAATGGGACTTGGGGAAGTTGGGCGGTAGCGCAGCGGGTTAAGCGCAGGTGGCGCGAAGCACAAGGACCGGCGTAAGGATCCCGGTTCAAGTTCCCGGCTCCCCACTAGCAGAGGAGTCGCTTAATAGGCGGTGAAGCAGGTCTGCAGGTATCTATATTTCTCTCTCCCTCTCTGTCTTCCCCTCCTCTCTCCATTTCTCTCTTTCCTATTTAACAATGACGACATCAATAACAACAACAATAATAACTACAACAACAGTAAAAACTACAAGGTCAACAAAAGGGAAAATAAAAATAAATAAATAAATAAATAAATAAATAAATAAATAAATAAATAAATAAATGGGACTTGGAAGTTACTATGTGGTCCAATGTAATCACGAGATATCCCAATATGAATACAAAGTCCTATGTCTTGCCACGTCCCACATGGCCAAGGCTGAACGAAATCACTGAGAGAAAGAATTAGAGCTTGAGACACAGGGTAAGGAGGACTGCATCATAGATACAGTAACTTTATTTCTAAGTCTCTAAAATTTATACAGAAGGCAAGCAGTTCTACACACAATACAGGATTACACAAGGTCTCATGACTTACTGGCAGTTAGTTAAAGATCAATTGGTTACTATAAAGATCAAGCGGTTACTGGCATTTGCTTACTTCTACATATTATTCTATGATTATTCTTGTTCCCTAAGATTAATTTGTCCTGCCAAGATCAGCAGAGCATAAACATGGAATTTGCAGGGGTCCACTCAGAGGCCATGGTGTTCTTTTTCCATGCTTCCTCTTGGCAGCCTCACTTACTGAGGGCCTAATAGAGGGTCGCCTTCTGGTGGTCCCCTACACCAATGTGGCTCACAAATTAAAGACTTATAGAAAAGATCAAAACTTTCATACAAAGAAATGAGACATAATTTCCTTCACTGTGAATAGATGATGACTTATGTGGCATACTATTGAGAGAAGGACAGATACTAGAAATCCACTGGTTTCCAACAAAAGAAATCTAAACAAACAAAAAAAAAAGTCAGAATGTATGCAGTTCTACCATCTTTCTTTTTTAGTTTATTATTTAAACTTTTATTATTGGAGGGATTCATAGTTTACAGTAAACAGTAAATGCAGTTGTTGGTACATGTGTAAAATTTCTCGGTTTTCTGCAAATCACTCTGACCCTCCCTGCCTGCATCCTCCTCCACTATTGTTCTCCAGGATCTGTAAGCTCCTTTACTTTGGTGCAATATATCGAACACAGTCTGAGTTCTGCTTTGTGCTTCCCTTTCTGTTCTTATTTCTCAACTTCTATCTATGAGTGAGATCATTCCATATTCATCCTTCTCTTTGTGGCTTATCTCACTTAACATGATTCCTTCAAGCTCTATCCAAGATGAGGTGAAGAAGGTGAAATCATCAGCCAGCTACTCATCTGTTGTTGGACACCTGGGTTGCTTCTAGGTTTTGGCTGTTACAAATTGTGCTGCTGTGAACATAGGTATACACAGATCTTTTTAGATGGACATGTTGGGTTCCATAGGTATATCCCCAGGAGAGGGATTGCAAGGTTATAGGGTAAATCTATTTCTAGCTTTCTGAGAGTTCTCCAGTTTGCTCTGCACAGGGGTTGGACCAATTTACATTCTCACCAGCAGTGCAAAAGTGCCCCCCCCACAACTTCTCCAGCATTTGTTGTTGCTATTTCTTCTAATATATGATGTTTATCTCACTGCTGTTTTTATTTGCATTTTTCTGACAATCAATGACTTGGAGCCTTTTGTCATGTCTGTTGGCCATTTGATCCATACGCTCAGTGGGGGAGAAGTGATAGGATGAATATAAAAAGGGCTCTGAACTCCAGCTCCACCAGCACTCAGAGAGAGAGAGAGAGCAAGAAGGAAAGGGAGGGGGACATATGGAGGTAGTTATGTTGTCCTGAGTGGCTTGGAAGGGAAGAGAGGATTCAATCAGAAAAAAGAAGGGGCAACTATGTATAAATGTGGACAGATAGTTGTAGAGATGATGGTTGGCTCATGTCTGCAACCTTAGGGGAACTGTGATGGATTGCAGTGGGGAGACTAAAGATTCAGAACTTTGGTGCTAGGAATGTTGTGGATTCAAACCCCTGTTGATATTTAATTCTGTAACATAAAAATAAATAAATAAATAAATAAATAAATAAATAAATAAATAAATAAATAAATAAAAGTTGCCACAGGAAGTGTACTAAGTCAGAAAGGAGAAAACTTAGTCCAGGAAAAAAGAGTAACAAAGGGAGCCACGTATACTGATAACAAACTTTAAACCATTCTGCCAATAGGTAAGTTTTAAATCTCACCACTGGACTTCAAGCCTGGATCAGAAGTTTGAGATTAATGCTGAAGTCAAAACAACTTGATTAATACGGTAGCAGTAGCAATGTAAATAAAAGATACAAATAAATCTTGACCGCTAGAATACATATAACTTGCTTTTCTTATTTTTAAATAAAAGAACAAATAAAACTAAGTAGTGTATGCATGTTTACATTTAAAGTGTAACTTGTAAATTATAAAATTTTATTGTATTTTTTGCCTCCAGGGTTATTGCTGGGGCTCAGTGCCTGCCCTATGAATCTACTGCTCCTGGAGGTCTTTATTTTTTTCTTTTAATTGGATAGGATGGAGCAAAATTGAGAAAGGAGGGGGAGATAGATACCTCCAGACCTACTTAACCACTTGTGAAGCAGCCTTTCCTGCAGGCGGGGACTTGAACCAAGATCCTTGCAAGGGTCCTTGAACTTAGTACTAAGTATGCTTAAAACAGTGCATCACCACCCGACCCTCTAAATTATAAAGTTTAATATTTCTGTTAATGAGACTCAATGGCAGTGAAAGACTTAATGCCCTTCAAAGACCACGGTTGTCTCCAGGGGAAATAGCAAGATCTCATTATTTTACAAACACTGCTGTGAAATCCAGAGGATACCATTTGGTCACAGCAAATTATGAAAGAAATAGCATGACCAAACAACTGATCTTTGTATTGCTATATAATTTAGGTGAAGTCTTTTAAACAATAGAACAAAAACAATTGCAGAAAACCAGTTCATAAATACAATATTGAATCTGTTGTTCTTAGTTGTAGTAAAAGTACACTTTGGGGAAGAGCTTATTGCCAAAGAAACATAGGCGACAAAAAAGAAAAAGGAGAAATCATGAATCAAAAAATTTAAAGTAGTATATTATGTAAATAATATGTCTGACATAGTTATTTTCTTACTGGTGTTTAGATGATTAGAATTCAAGTTTTTTTTTTTTTAATTTCCCAGAGCAGGAAAATGTAAACTATAGGGCTAGAGAGGCTGGTATACTTCATAAAACACACCGTGTACAAAGACCCAGGTTGAAGCCCTTTGTCACCACCTGCAGGAGAAAAGGTTCATGACTGATAGAGCTGTGCTGCACATGTCTCTCCTTTTTCTTTCCTTCTCTACTACTTACTTTTCTATCAAAGAAAAATGGAAGGAAATAAACAAAGACTGTCGGGAGGTTGGGGGTGGTAGCGTTGGCATGCAGGCACCAAACTCCAGCAGTAACCCTGATGGCAAAAACAAACAAACAAACAAACAAGCAAAAACTAACAGACCAGGAATTCTATTTAAGTAGCTAAATGGGATACAAAGTAAGAACAATAAAAATCCTCTTCCGAGAAAGTCAGGTGGTAGGTAGCACAGCGGATTAAGCACAGGGTGCGCGAAGCTCAAGTACTGGCATAAGGATCCCGGTTCGAGCCCGGGGGTCCCCACCTGCAGGGGAGTAGCTTCACAGGCAGTAAGGCAGGTCTGTAGGTGTCTATCTTTCTCTTCCCCTCTCTGTCTACCCCTTCTCTCTCCATTCTCTCTGTCCTATCTAACAACGACGAGATCAATAACAACAATAATAACTACAACAACAATAAAAAAACTAACACAAGGGCAACAAAAGAGGAAATAAATATAAAAAAAACTTCTGCATTAGAAATACTACTATCTTCGTTTTAATTATTTTGAGGTAAGAGATGCATAGAATTAACTTGGTGAGTTTGGCCATTTTACTATCTTGGTGAGTTTAACCATTATGCTATCTTCCCTACTTGAGGTAAAGATAGATGTATGTGGAAAAGCAGCATCTATGGAGTTTGTTACTACCTGTAATCTCACGTATGTACTGAGGGTCTTAGAAGGAAACTTGGTGAAAAGAAGGGGAATTAATATCCTGTTAGAGGGTAAATTTAGCTTTCTTCCCCAGCATTTCTGATCCAAAGGTTTCTGAGTCACTGCTTTATGACTCAGCCTCAGAAAGGACCTGACCTGGAGAGGGAAGGAGATGAACTAGAATAGCAATTTTATTTTTAAAAAATATTTATTTATTTATTCCCTTTTGTTGCGCTTGCTGTCTTATCGTCGTAGTTATTATTGTTGTTGTTATTGATGTCGTCATTGATGGATAGGACAGAGAGAAGTGGAGAGAGGATGGGAAGACAGAGAGGGGGAGAGAAAGATAGACTCCTGCAGACCTGCTTCACCGCCTGTGGAACGACACCCCTGCAGGTGGGGACCCTGGGCTGGAACCGGGATCCTTAAGTCGGTCCTTGCACTTTACGCCACGTGAGCTTAACCCGCTGCGCTACCTCCTGACTCCCTGCAATTTCATTGTTACCCTCAACCCTCAGTTACTACTTGATTTCAGTTTCAAGCTATAGATCTTCTCTTACTCCATCTTCACTTTACTTTAAGCTCATTATGTCCTCTTTCTACCACTTGTGTAAGTTTCAAAGGTATGCCTCTTCGCACACATTATATAGGAAATGATTCCTAAGAAATACAATGTAGCTAACCACATTGCTAGCCTGTGAAAGGTGAGATAATGGCAAGATTTATATCTTTTTAAATATGTTTCTTTATTTTCCCTTTTGTTGCTCTTGTTGTTTTTCATTGTTGTTGTAGTTATTATTGTTGTCGTTGTTAGACAAGACAGAGAGAAATGGAGAGAGGAGGGAAAGACAGAGAGGGGGAGAGAAAGATAGTTACCCGCAGCCCTGCTTCACCACTTGTGCAGCGACTCCCCTGCAGCTGGAGAGCCGGGGACTTGAACAGGGATCCTTACTCTGAGACCTTGCACTTCGTGCGTTCACTTAACCCGCTGCGCTACCACCGGACTCCCCAGGATTTATATCTTCACTGCCTTTCAACCACCAAGTTGCAGACTCTATCATGATGCCATCCTTGACCTCCCTTGCAGACGACTTCACCAATGAGCTCTGGAACCTCACCTCACCTCTCAGAACCCTGCTACATTAGGGACAGATAGAAACAGGCTGGGAGTATGGATCCTCCTGTCCAGCAGTGAAGCAATTTAGAAGCCAGACCTTCCACATTCTGCTCCCCATAAAGAATTTTGTTCCATGTTACTAGACATGAGTATAGATATGGGAAGCTTCTAGTGGAGGGGATGGGACATAGAACTCTGGTGGTGGGAACTGTGTGGAATTGTACCCCTGTTATTTTATGACTTTGTTAGTCATTATTAAATCACTAATAAAATTTTTAAAAAGAAATCTTGGGAAATTTTCACTATGTGTACTTTCCTATTTTTAATTTAAATTTTTTTTTAATTTTTTTAATTTTTTAATTTTTATTTTATTTATTTTTTCTCTTTTGTTGCCCTTGTTGTTTTATTGTTGTAGTTATTATTGTTGTTGTTGTTGTTGTTGGATAGGACAGAGAGAAACGGAGAGAGGGAGGGGAAGACAGAGAGGAGGAGAGAAAGATAGACACCTGCAGACCTGCTTCACCGAAACTAAGTCAGTCAAGAAAATTTAGCTAAAAAATAATTTTAAAAGGGGCTTTGTGTGGAATATCTCTAGAAAAGTACTCCAAAAAATTGGTAGTCATGATTACAGTGTAATGTTGAAAGACTGACTTTTGCAAAAGGTTTACTGCTCTATTAATAAAAATTCATTTTAAAGTATATCTTTATTGGTAGTTTTGTACATGTGTAACGTATCAGTTTTCTATACAATTCAACCCTCTCTAGGTCCTTCTCTGCCATGATCATGTTCCAGGGCCATTCTGAACCCTTCCCCTTAGTCCCAGAATCTTTTATTTTGGTGCAATACACCAGCTCCAGTCCAAGTTCTGCTTAGTGTTTTCCCTTCTGGTTTTATTTTTCAACTTCAGCCTATGAGTGAGATCATCCCATATTCATCCTTATCTTTCTGGCTTATCTTACTTAACATGATTCCATCAAGTCCTATCCAAGATGAGGTGAAGAACTGAAATCACCACTTTTAATATCTGAGTAGTATTCTGTTGTGTATATAGACCACAACTTATTCAGCCACTCATCTGTTACTGGGCACCTGGGTTGCTTCCAGGTTTTGGCTATTACAAATTGTGCTAAGAACAAACATATGTGTACACAAATCTTTTTGGATGAGTGTGTTTGGTTCCTTAGGCTATATTCCCAGGAGAGGAATTTCAGGATCTTAGGGTAGGTCCATTTCTAGCCTTCTGAGAGTTCACCAGACTGCTCTCCACAGGGGTTAAACTAATTTACATTCCCAACAGCAGTGCAGGATGGTTCCTTTGTCTCCACAAACTCTCCAGCATTTGTTGCTGCTACCTTTTCTGATGTATAACATTTTCACAGGAGTGAAGTGGTTACCTCATTGTTGTCTTTATTTGCATTTGACAGTCAATGACTTGGAGCACTTTTTCATATGCTTGTTGGATTTTGGATCTCTTCTCTGTTCTTATCCTTGCCTCATTTTTTGATGGGGTCATCTGTTTTGTTGTTGTTGTTGCTGAGTTTGGTGAGGTATAAAAATTGTTTTAAAAAATGTATTCAAAACATGAAAGTTCATCTCATTTTCCCATGCTGCCAAGTGCTCTTGTCAAAGGTAAAGATTAGTTTCTGTATTTGTTTTTTGTTAAATTTTATTTATTCCTTTTTGTTGCCCTAGTTGTAGATTTTACTATTGTTATTGATATCATCATTGTTGGATAGGACAGAGAGAAATAGAGAGGAGGGGAAGACAGAGAAGGAGAGAGAAAGATAGACACCTGCAGACCTTCTTCACCATTTGTGAAGCGACCCCCCTGCATATGGGGAGCTGGAGGCTCAAACCGGGATCCTTATGCTGAGCTTTGTGCCACGTGCACTTAACCCACTGCGCTACCGCCTGACTCCCTTAGTTTCTGTATTTGAACTCTGAAGTTCAGTGCTGAAAATTTGATTAGTGAAGCAAGCTTTCCACTGTAAAGTGACCTTTGCTGTATCTCAGCATCTATGACCTGGACTTCTGGTCTCATGGACACAAGATCATGTTCTTCCTAACCTTTCCTGCTCACCTTTCTTGAGAGGCTACCTTCTCTTTATACTGAATAGTATTCAAACCCCACTGTTGCCTGTCAGTCATTAGTAAAAGTCTAGAATTTGGTATTCTCAAAATTCCTAAAATAAGTTGTGTTTGGGGCCAGGTGGTGATACACTTGGTTAAGCATAGACATTACAATGCAGAAGAACCCAGGTTCAAGCTCCTGGTCTCCACCCACAAGGGGAAAGCTTCATGAATGGTGAAGCAGGCCTACAGGTATTTTTCTGTCTGTCTCCCCTACTCTCATCCTTTCACTCTCAATTTCTCTCTGTCTCTATCCAATAGTAAACAGATAAAAATAAATTTAAAAGAGGATGTGTTCTTGCTGTGGAACTCTGCTTTATCTGATGTGTTGTGCTATATTCTTAGGCATTGACCATCTCCAATGCTCTTTCTTTCTGTAAAGCTAAACTGATTTTGTAATGGGAAACTGTCTGACACCAGCATGTAGTACTGTTTGCAGTGATGTTGGCTACGACCTTGTACTGTGTATTCAAGCTTCAGAGCAATGCATAAGGACAAATGCTACCACTAATTAGCATCTGAAATAAGACATATGGCATTATTTTTAAAAAATTTCAGGATAGTGGAGCTTTGACTCTCAGAAGTTTGTCTTGCGCAAATCTCTGCTTTTAAAACTGATCAAAGATAAACTTCTCTGCTTGAAATATGCATCAAGAGACATCAAGTCAGCTCCAGGCTGTCAGTGGAGCACAATGTAAAGACCATTGTTCTGAGATATAAAACTGTGCTAATAGCCTGAAAAAATATAGTCTGTCTTCGGAATTCTTTTTTCTTTGTCTCTTTCTACTAGCAAGAAGTAAAATGTGATCAGAGGCCAGCTCTGTTCTACTGACAAGGTTCTGTGAGGGCCTGTGCTTCCTTGCTCTTACTTTTTTTTTTTTCCAGCAATTGCAGTTTCTTGATTAAGTGTAAGAAATACATGTCTTATACTTGGGTCACTTAAAAAAAAAGAAAGAAAAAGAAAATGGGAGAGTGGGGAGAGAACAAGAGTGAGAGAGAGAAGGCTGCAGGATCAAAGCTTCCTCCAGTGCAGAGAGGACCACTTGAATTACAGTGATATTCTTAATCTAAACACATTTTCTAGGATTTCAACTGTAACAGAGGTTTCTTTCAAATGATACTGAGAAACCAAAACATGAACCTGAGTCACTCTTTTTCATTATGCGATAATTAACCACGCATAGTTTAATTATTGGAAATGTGTCATTATGTAGTGAAGGAGTAGAGCTCAGATCTATTTGTCTCTGCTCAGACCACTTCCACTCTGCGGTGAAGGGCAAAGGTCAAGTTATTTGTAACTTTCAGAAAGAACATTGTTTTGCATACGATTGACATCTTCATTTGGTAGGAAAGATGACAAGATAATACCGACACAGAGAGGGATAGAAAAAAAAAAGTTGGGAGGTTCCTGGAAGATGGCGGACTGAGAAGCTGCTAGTGGCTTGAGCTCTGACCACATCTCCAGGAAACAGTAGTATTTTCTGCCTTTAGTAGGCCAGTCAATAAGGGGTCCTAGCGGTGACACCAAGGAGGTGACTATAACTTAATTTGGGTTAAGAATTAGAGTAGGAAAAAAGGGGAAAAATTTTTTTTCCTTTTAATTTTTAAGCATACCTCCTCCCCCTTGCCATCCCCCCCCCCCCATAACCAGTCCCTGGGGACCAGCTCCTAGCAGGCTCCCCTGCTAGGAGCCTCTTTCTTTACCAAATTCCTGTCCCATCAGGGGGTATCATTCATTCTAAGTCTATACCCTTCTGAAACCTCTGGCCTTTTTTCTTTCTAGGTAGCCAACCCCACCCCACCTCACCCCACATATCTAATTAAATAATTAAAAATAAATAAATTAAAAAAAAACCAATACTTTCACTGCTCTTTTATGACTGTTCTATTTCTTATCTTTTTCTTTTCTCTCTCTCTCTCTCTTTTCTTTTTTTTCTCTTTTTCTCATTCTTGTCATCCTTTCTTCCTTAATCTTATGGCTTCCAAAGCCACAGCCCCCAACCCCCACACCACCAAACAGTGTGCTTTTTTGAATTCACTGATACACATTTGGGAATTATTTTAGGGAAGAATTCTGACTCAGTGTGGACTCTCACTAGGAGTGTCTCTGATCAACTTCCCTTCCTCCTTTAGCCACCCCTAGAATATACAGTGGATAGTAGATTTGCATAACTATTTCAGCTATCCTTGTCTAGTCCTGAGGTTTTTTTGTTTTTTTTTTCTCAATCTTAACAATCAGCTGCCTCTGATCACAAGGTTTGAGGTAATCTGGGACAGGGTTTTTTTTTTTTTTTTTACCCTGCTCTATTTTACTATTAATATTATGTAAAGGCATATATCTTCCCCTCCTTTAGGTTGATCAGAATTAACTCTTAGCACATATTTCAGTGCTAGGGTAGTGGGCATCTTATCTATTGTGGGAGGAACTTGTCTACTTAATCCTACCTCCTCTACAGACTCTCCCCTCCCTCTCCCTCCTAGATAATCAAAAAATTAAATTAAATTAAATTAAAAATAAAGTAATAAAAAACTCTCCTTTCACTGCTCTTTAATTACAGCTCTTTTTCTTATCTTTTCCCTTTTCTCTCTCTTGTCCCTTCTTTCTTTTTCTTTTTTTTTTTTTATCTTGTCATACACTTCTTCCTTCCTTCTTCTTTGCCTTTCTGAATTTGTGAATTATTTTGGGGAAGAAATCTGACTCAGAGTGGACTCTCTATGGGTGTATCTCTGCTCTAGTTCCCTTTCCCCTCTTGTTACCCCTAGAATATACAGTGGATAGTAGATTTGCATAACTGTCTATTCTTGCTATCCCTTCTTTCTTTTCTCTTTCTTATTCACTGGGATTTGGTTACTATTTTTTCATGGACTGGAGAAATTGTTTGGCTAACTGGTAATGATTAAACTGCTTCAATACTTGCTTCAGTTGCTACTGTAATTCCTGAGGTTGGTGAGTGCAATTGTCATAAAGGTATTTAGTACAGTGTTTTTTGTACTCAAGACACAACAACTGAGGAACAACAGAGCTTATAAAAAAAAACATAAATCAAAAAAAATAAACACATAAATCAAAAAAATGGGTAGATCAAAAACAAATAAAACTGCTACTCCAATGAATGAAGACAACAGCCCAGAAGAAACTACAAATCAGCCAGAAGTAACCATAGATAAGAAAAGTATGCAAGCAATAATAAACTTATTAATCACAGAAATGAAAACAAGACTGGAGGAAAGGAATGGCAGTATTAGGGAAACAACAGTTGAGACCCCCAAGGAAAATACTGATTATCTTGAGGCAATTAGAGAACTGAAAGCTGAAATAGCTGTAATGAAGAAAGAAGCTGAGGCAAGGGAAAGCAGACTAACAGAAGCAGAAAACAGAATTAGTCAGACAGAGGATGAATTAGAGAAAACGAAGAAAGAGGTGAAAGAGCTTAAAAAGAGATTGAGAGACACTGAAAACAACAACAGAGACATATGGGATGATCTCAAAATAAGTAACATTCGTATAATTGGCCAGCCAGAGGAAGAAAGAGAGGAAGGGGAAGCAAACATTCTAGAGGAAATAATACAAGAAAACTTCCCAGAACTGAATAACAGAAAGGAATATCAAGATTCAAGAGGCCCAGAGAGTACCAAACAGAATCAACCCAGACCTGAAGACACCAAGACACATCATAGTCACAATGAGAAGAAATAAGGATAAAGAAAGGATCCTAAAGGCTGCAAGAGAGAAACAAAAAGTCACATACAAGGGAAAACCCATAAGATTATCTGCAGATTTCTCCACTCAAACTCTAAAAGTCAGAAGGGAGTGGCAAGATATCTATCGAGCCCTGAATGAAAAACGGTTTCAACCAAGGATAATATATCCTGCTAGACTTTCATTCAAGCTAGATGGAGGGATCAAAACCTTCTTAGACAAACAACAGTTAAAGGAGGCAACCATCACCAAGCCGGCCCTGAAAGAGGTTCTAAAAGACCTCTTATAAACAAGAACGTCACTATAATACTTGCAATATATCAGAGCAAACAAAAAAAATTTTTTTTTGAACAATGGCACTACAATACATTAAATCCATAATATAAATAAACATCAATGGCTTAAACTCACCCATCAAAAGACACTGGGTGGGGGGATGGATCAGAAAACATAACCCAACCATATGCTTGCTTGCAAGAATCCCATCTGACACAACAAGATAAACACAGACTTAAAGTGAAAGGATGGAAAACTATCATATAGGCTAAAAGGACCACAAAAAAGGGCAGGAACAGCCATTCTCATCTCAGACATGATAGATTTTAAATTAAATAAAGTAATAAAAGATAAGCAAGGACATTACATAATGATTAGAGGATCAATCAGCCAAGAAGACTTAACAATTATTAACATCTATGCACCCAATGAGGGACCATCTAAATACATTAAGCACCTACTGAAAGAATTTCAAAATTACATCAATAGTAATACAGTAATAGTGGGAGACTTCAATACCCCACTCTCACACTTAGACAGATGAACAAAGCAGAGAACCAATAAAGATACAAGAGAATTGAATGAAGAGATTGACAGACAAGACTTCTTGGACATTTTCAGACTCCGTCACCCCCAAAAACGGGAATACACCTTCTTTTCAAATCCACATAACACATACTCAAGGATAGACCACATGTTAGGCCACAAAGACAGCATCAATAAATTCAAGAACATTGAAATCATCCCAAGTATCTTCTCAGACCACAGTGGAGTAAAACTAACATTTAACAACAAACAGACAATTATTAAAAGTCACAGAATTTGGAAACTAAACAATATACTCCTTAAGAACCACTGGGTCAGAGACTCACTCAAGCAGGAAATTCAAATGTTCCTGGAAACAAATGAAAATGAAGACACAACCTATCAAAATATCTGGGACACAGCTAAAGCAGTACTGAGAGGGAAACTTATAGCCATACAATCACATATTAAACACCAAGAAGAAGCTCAAATGAACGACCTTACTGCACACCTCAAGGACTTAGAGGAAGAGGAACAAAGGAACCCTAAAGCAACCAGAAGGACAGAAATCACTCAAGTTAGAGTAGAAATAAACAACATCGAAAATAAAAGAACCATACAAAAGATCAATGAAGCCAAATGTTGGTTCTTTGAAAGATTAAACAAAATTGATAACCCCCTAGCCAGACTCACCAAACAAAAAAGAGAGAAGACTCAAATTAATAGAATTGTAAGCGATGGAGGAGATATCACAACTGACACCACAGAAATCCAGAGAATCCTGCGAAACTTCTATAAAGAACTATACGCCACCAAGCTAGAGAATCTGGAAGAAATGGAACAATTCCTAGAAGCATATGCCCTTCCAAAACTGAACCAAGAAGAACTACAAAATCTAAATGCACAAATCACAGACAAAGAAATCGAAACCGTTATTAAGAACCTCCCCAACAACAAAAGTCCTGGACCAGATGGCTTCACAAATGAATTCTACAAAACTTTCAGGAAACAGTTAGTACCCATACTTCTTAAGCTTTTCCATAAGATTGAAGAAACAGGAATACTCCCTTCCATGTTCTATGAAGCCAACATTACCCTGATACCAAAAGTTGATAGGGACACAACAAAAAAGGAAAACTACAGACCAATATCTCTGATGAACATATATGGCAAAATATTAAACAAGATCTTGGCCAACCGGATACAGCAACATATCAAAAAGATTGTTCATCATGACCAAGTGGGATTCATCCCAGGAATGCAAGGCTGGTGCACCGTCCGTAAGTCAATCAATGTAATTCACCACATCAATAAAAGCAAAGCCAAAAACCACATGATTATCTCAATAGATGCAGAGAAAGCCTTTGACAAAATCCAACACCCATTCATGCTCAAAACTCTACAATAAATGGGAACAGATGGGAAATTCCTCAAGATAGTGGAGTCTTTATATAGCAAACCTACAGTCAACATCATACTCAATGGACAGAAGCTGAAAGCATTCCCCCTCAGATCGGGGACTAGACAGGGCTGTCCACTGTCACCATTACTCTTCAACATAGTATTGGAAGTTCTTGCCATAGCAATCAGGCAAGAGAAAGAAATCAAAGGAATACAGATTGGAAGGGAAGAAGTCAAGCTCTCACTATTTGCAGATGATATGATAGTATACATAGAAAAAACTAAAGATTCCAGCAGAAAACTACTGGAAGTCATTAGGCAATATAGCAAGGTGTCAGGCTCCAAAATCAACATACAAAAATCAGTGGCATTTCTTTATGCAAACACTAAATCTGAAGAAGAAGACATCCAGAAATCACTCCCATTTACTGTTTTAGCAAAATCAATCAAATACCTAGGAATAAAGTTGACCAAAGAAGTGAAAGACTTGTATGCTGAAAACTATGAGTCGCTACTCAAGGAAATAGAAACTGATACCAAGAAATGGAAACATATCCCATGCTCATGGATTGGAAGAATAAATATCATCAAAATGAATATTCTCCCCAGAGCCATATACAAATTTAATGCAATACACATCAAAGTTCCACCAAGCTTCTTGAAGAGAATAGAACATCAAAACAGCATGGTACTGGAACAAAAATAGGCACACAGACCAGTGGAACAGAATTGAAAGCCCAGAAATAAATCCCCACACCTATGGACATCTAATCTTTGATAAGGGGGCCCAAAGGATTAAATGGAAAAAGGAGGCTCTCTTCAATAAATGGTGCTGGGAAAACTGGGTTGTAACATGCAGAAGAATGAAATTGAACCACTTTATCTCACCAGAAACAAAAATCAACTCCAAATGGATCAAATACCTAGATGTCAGACCAGAAACAATCAAATACTTAGAGGAAAACATTGGTAAAACACTTTCCCACGTACACCTCAAGGACATCTTTGATGACTCAAACCCAATTGCAAAGAAGACTAAAGCAGAAACAAACCAATGGGACTACATCAAATTGAAAAGCTTCTGCACATCCAAAGAAACTATTAAACAAACAAAGAGACCCCTCAAAGAATGGGAGAAGATCTTCACATGCCATACATTAGACAAGAAACTAATCACCAAAATATATAAAGAGCTCAGCAAACTTAGCACCAAAAAAGCAAATGACCCCATCCAAAAATGGACAGAGGATATGAACAAAACATTCACTACAGAGGAGATCCAAAAGGCTAACAAACATATGAAAAACTGCTCTAGGTCACTGATTGTCAGAGAAATGCAAATTTAGACAACACTAAGGTACCACCTCACTCCTGTAAGAATGGCATACATCAAAAAGGACAGCAGCAACAAATGCTGGAGAGGATGTGGGGACAGAGGAACACTTTTGCATTGCTGGTGGGAATGTAAATTGGTCCAGCCTCTGTGGAGAGCAGTCTGGAAAACCCTCAGAAGGCTAGACATGGACCTTCCATATGATCCAGTAATTCCTCTCCTGGGGTTATACCCCAAGGACTCCATAACACCCAACCAAAAAGAGGTGTGTACCCCTATGTTCATAGCAGCACAATTCATAATAGCTAAAACCTGGAAGCAATCCAGGTGCCCAACAACAGATGAGTGGCTGAGAAAGCTGTGGTAT